>NC_060273.1:87645954-87945954 GCF_021613505.1 Equus quagga
CGGGCCGAGGGCGGGCCGCCACGGAGGGCTGGGCGGTGGGGCCGGGAAGCGCGCGCGAGCCAGCGCCTGCGCCCGCCGCCCGGACCGCCCCCTCCAACCTTCCTGGCGGCGCGCCGCCCCCACCGCCGTCCGTCGGGCCGCGGGGAGCCTGGGTCCCTCGCCGCCGCTTCGGCTGCCTTGGCTGCCCCGGGGCGCTAGTCCCCAGGGGAGGTTTGTGGCCCGCTTCCACCCCGCTCCGCCCACCTTCGAAAGAGCGGCGTTCTCGGGCGCTTTAAGGTTGAGCTTGGGGACACAGGGCTGCCGGCTGAAATCTGCTGGGACGCGTACCTGTTGGCCTTTTGCAGGGGCACGCCGTCCTCCTCGAGGATGGCAACAGTAATCTTAAAACCGACAGGGCACGCAGGGACTCTTAAGAATAGCAGCAGAATTTAATGCTTCCTTAGGGGGCCATGCAAGGTTCAGAAGTTCATGTTTTTTCAGTCGCATGGAACGCAATATCTCTAGTTATGAATATGAGATTTTGGCCTCCCTATATCTCATCGCAGTTTCCGGGAGAACTTGGATTTGGAATTGGAAAGTATAAAGAGATTTGAGACCAAAAATCAGGACTTTATATTCAAACTGCAGATTTCTGTTTTTACGCAAGTGAAAGTGATAACCTTCAAATAAAATAATCCTCTGCCTTATGAACATTGTAAGGCACTATAATTAACTGGAATTAGAAAATCATATGTACACTATGAACAAGGTGTCCCTAACATCAGGTCCTGGGAAGATAGGCTCATGACTCTAAACATAAAATTAGATATTAGGAGTTTCCTCTTCTAAGAAAGTAGTAACTTTTAAGGCAGAGTTTCTCACCTAGCATTGTTGACCTTTGGAATGGATACGATTTTAAATGGAGGCTATCTTGTGTATTTGTAGGATATTTAGCAGCATTCCTGGCCTCAACACACTAGATGCCAGTAGCACCTTGCTCCTCCCTCCTCTTGACAATCAAAAATGTTTGCAGACATTGCCAAATATCCCCCAGGAGGTAAATTTGACCCCAGTTGAGAACCACTGCCTTCAAGTATTGTTAAGACCATCCTTTGGCCTTTATGGCTCACTTGTTGTACCCAAGCTACCAAAAATAGTTTTCTGGGTTCTCATCAAACTTGGAGTGATTCCATTTAAAACTCTGTTGTCTGAACCCATCAGATCCAAAATTACGTTTTTGTGCATATCACTCCATTGCAAAGTCTTCGGTATGCAGATGTGCAACTCTGTGCTGATAAGAAGAAGGTCCTTCCTCTAGGCTGACTGATTACAAAGAGGTACCTATTCTGAGTGGACTAATTATAAGTGTTCCTTATACCTGCTAAGGTCTTCTGGGACAGGGCGGGTTGGAGATTGGAGATTGGGCTCAACTTTAGGCCCTCTCACCAAGCACCTTTGCATCTGTACAATCTTCTCTGGTAGCCCTAAGTCAACATACTTCGTTCCACTCTCAGATATTTTAAATGTTTCTGAATTTCAGTTAAGAAACTAGTTTCCAGGGGCCAGCCCAGTGGCGTGGTGGTTAAGTTTGCATGCTCCGCTTCAGCGACCTGGGGTTTGCAGGTTTGGATCCTGGGTGCAGACCTAGCACCTCTAGTCAAGCCATGCTGTGGCAGCATCCCACATAAAATAGCAGAAGTTTGGCACAGATGTTAGCTCAGCAACAATCTTCCTCAAACAAAAAGAGGAAGATTGGCAACAGATGTTAGCTCAGGGCCAATCTTCCTTACACACACACACACACACAAAAAGAAACCAATTTCTGTATCCACTGTGCTACCTGAAATTGGCCTTTGGCCACTTAATTTAATAGTGCTGTCTCTGTGGTAATAGCACTTCAGAGAGCATTAATGAAATAGATGTTTGATGAGCACATTCATTTTTATTAAGTACCATGTGTCAAGCAGTACATCACTATGCTAGAAAAGGGCTGTGAGTGCACATTTCACTGACAGTTTGCTCTTCTCAGGAATCTAATTATTAGAGTAATAAGTTTTATAAATGTTATTAGAAAAAGTCAGTGAATAAGAACCCATAAACAGATATTCCAATGACAAGTAGAAAATAACTATCCTAACTGACAATATTATAATTATAGATAAAATGCCCAAAATGACCTCATATAGGACTCTCAGGAGATTTACTAGTTAAATTTAAGCACTTACGTTCAGAATTTAAATTCCAAGCAATTCAAGAAGTTAGTCTATACAGTATTGATTAATACGTAATGCACTGCAGAAACAAACCCCAATGTCTTAGTAGATTAATATTAATCTAGGCTTGTTAATAAAGGCTTATTTTTTGACTCTCCCTACTTTGTAGCAACATTTGACAAGGGGATCACTCCCTCCATTTTGAACTATATTTTTCTTCTCTTGAATACCACTCTTTTATTTCTCCTTCGACTTCATTTTCAGGCTCTTTTCCCATGTTCTCATTTCCCAGACCTCTGGACATTTGAGCACACCAGGGCCCAGTCCTCACATGTCTTCTCTAAGACCTGTGGCTTTAAATAGCACCCATAGACCTTTGACTTCCAAATTTATGTCATGCAAGACCTCATTCCTAAATGCCAGACTCATATACAAGTGCCCATTCCACATCTTCACTTGAATATCTAATAGATATCTCACATTTAATATGGTTTTGTGCCCTCCCTAGACATTTTCTCTCTAGTTTTGACATGTAAGCAAATGACAACTGCATTTTAATCACTAAGTACAATAAGTATGAATTTATCCTTTATTCCTCTTTCTCTTCCCCTCCTAGCCATCAGTAAGACATGATGGTCAGAATCCAAACCCTCTCATCCACACCGGTGATACCATCCAAGAGCAAACCACCACTGTGTCTCATCTGACTATATCACTGTCCTTATAAACGGTCCCATTCTTTGATTTTTGTATCCCTGAAGTCCATTCACCACATGGCAATCAGAGTAGTACTTTTAAAACATAATTTAAGAGTATATCACTCCTGTTGAAAATTTTCCAGTACATAGAAACAGACCTGAAGAAAATCCGGATGCTGGAATTAAGAGAAAAGAACTTTAAGCAGCTATTGTAAGTACATTTAAGACTTCAAAGAATTGTCATAAGAATGAACAGATAGGGAATATCAGCAGAGAAATGAAAATGACAAAAAATAAATGCAAGTTTTAAAACTGAAAACTACAATATTTGGAATGAAATGAAAAATTTACTGGATAGTCTAAACATCAGATTATAGGTTGCAGAAGAAATAATTAGTGAAATTGTAAACAGATTAATAGAAACTATCCAATGTGAAGAACAGAAAGAGATTAAAAAGTATGAAGAGCGCCTTAGTGACTTGTAGCATAGTATCAAGTGGTCTAAGGTGTAATTGTAGTCCAAGAAGGAGAGGCAAGACAGAATAGGGCAGAAAGAATATCTGAAGAAATAATTGCCCCAAATAGCACTTCCTGTTAAGTCTTCAGCATGTTAGCATTTACCTCAGAGTCTGCTTCCAGGGAAACCAACCTGTGGCATTTGGTGCCAGGAATGACCCAATAAAGTCAGTATGGATGGGATTTGGGATCTGTGTCATCCACAGTCAGGCTGTGAATGCCTCACTGCTTCTGGAACCTGGAGCACAGATAGCCCCTGGTGACTGTTAAAACTTTCACCAATGGTGCACTTGGATCATTACTAGTGGAAAGGAATGCCTTAGCTCTATCAATCATTTCAAAAATATGGGTAAAATACTAATTATAAAGATAAAGGAATTAGGTGACAATTGAAAGATTGATTGATGCTCTAGAAAAAGATAATGAAAAAATAATTGTCAATTAAAAGCCAAGGGTGAAAGCCAGAAGGCTTTTTTGGTAGCATTGAAAGAGGCTCTCGATTTCTGCAGTGAGAAGACAGAGAATGCTGAGGACTAGGACTAGGCCTTAATATTAAGAGTAGCAGAGCGCCAAAGAAGGTTAAAATCTTAAAGAATGCATATTTTCTATGCCAAGGTTAGGGTCCTGGTTGGGAAATGGGACCATGACACATTACATGGGATGGGGTTGATGATACCAAAAATCATGGGTCCTCAGACTCCTTAATCACTAGCACTTCCTCCATCCTTTGAAGACAGTGCAGAGGCTTTTCCTCAGCAAGACATGAACTCCTCTAGGATTTTCTTCCCACCTTCCCTCCCAATACGTAAGCCCATGTATGGGCTTAAGTAACAGCACAACCAGGCCATAGATGTACTGGGCCTTATAAGGAACAAAAGGGACTATATCCCAAAGGAATTGCAGTATCTATCAAGCACGTACCAGGGAACTGAGACATTATGCGTGCACTGGGTTATAAGGGTACATGATCAAGGATGTGGACCATAAGTTTATCAGTTAAGAAACACTCTACCAGCATACAGAATTTAAGACCCTGGTAAAGCTTTTGAGCGATGGACCAAACACTGTGCTTCTAGGGCAGCTCCTACAAGCAAATGTGTGGGCCATACATTTACGTTAACACTCCAAAGCTATGTTAACTGTCTTTCCACCTGTCATAATATACTCTGAAGAGACATAGACTGGCTGGACATCATGCAGAACATCACACTTGTCTACTATGTTGATAACATCACGCTAATTGGACAAGATGAGCAAAAAGTGACTATTCGTGGAAGCCCTCGGTAAGATCTAAGAGCTCCAGAGGGGAGAGAGAACCTCTAAGAAGTTTTAAGAGCCCACCACATTAATAAAATTTTAGGGTCCAGTGGCTTAGGGCACTCTAGGACATCCCTTTCATGCTATAGGACAAATCATTGCTTCTTGCACTTGGCACTTCCCACCATGAAGAAGGAAGCACAGTGCCTAGGAGAACACTTTGGATCATAGAGAGCGTATTCCACAACTGAGAATAATGCTATGACACGTTCAGTGTGACATGAAATGCTGCCAGCTTTGAGTGGGGCTCAGAGTCATAGAAAGGGTTTTGCGGTAGATGCAGGTAGCAGTGTAAGCAGCCCTGCCTCTCAGGCCATACGACCTGACAGATCCTATAGTATTGGAAATATTAGTGATACAAACAGATACCATTAGATTTATGGCAAACTCTAATGCAAGAATCACAATGCGAACACCGTCACTTTTGGAGCAAGACCATAACATCTGCAGCAGAAACTTGTATTGTTCTGATAATACTTCAAGTGACCATGGAGATGAAACAGCCTACCGTGAGCTGATTTGTGTCACATCCACTGAGACTTAAGGTTAAGAAGGCCCAGAAGAAATCCAAAGAAAGTTGGAAGTGGCACATATGGGATCAAGAACAAGCAAGACTGGACAGAACAAATGACCTACATAAGCAACTAGCCTAGACACCCAAGTCATCTACTACTCTTCCACCAGTGCTTCTCCCTCAGGTCATATGGAGGATCCATTATCACCAGTTGATGGGGATAAAAAGCTTGAGTTTAGTTCACAAATTGATTGTCTTAATATGTTGGTGCAAGCCTTGGAAGACAGAAATGAGAGGAAAATCCTCCCAGTGGGCAAAGCTCTGGGCAATGACCTGGTCATCTACTTTGCATGGAAAGAGAAGTTGCCAGAGCTGAGCTTAGAAAATACACAGAATCATGGGCAATGGCAAGTAGCTTGGTAAGCTAGTCAGGAACCTGGAGGAGGAAAGATGGAAAATCAGAACAAAGAGATCTGGGATGAAAATGTTCATATGTGAATGAGCTTCATGTGTGACAATTTTCATATTGCACGATGATGCTCACTCCAGAGGATACACTATAGGAGAGACACTATACCACCAGGTAGACAAGCAGACTATATAAAGGACTCCTAATAATCAATAATAAAAAAGACAACCAAATTAAAATGGGGGGAAAGACTTGAACAGATGCTTCACAAAAAGAGACAAACAGATGTCCAACAAGCATGAGAAGGTATTTAAACATCACTAGTTGTTAGGAAAATACAAATTAAATCAACAAAAAAATACTACCTCACACCCATTAACATAGCTAAAATTAATAAGACAATGACAACAATATGCAACTAGAACTTTTATACATTGCAATGGATATGTAAAATGGCACAACCATTTTGGACAAATTGATATGGCAGCTTTTTATGTAGTTAAACATGCACCCGTCCTTTAACCAAAAAATCTCAATCATAAGTATTTATGTCCCCAAAAAGACTTACACCTAAGTATTCATGGCAGCTCTGTTCACAATATCCAAAAACTGGAAATAATCCAAATATCAATGAGATTCGATAAACAGATGGTGACATATTCACACAAAGGAATACTACAGAAATAAAAAAGAATGAATATCTGATGTACGTAGCAACATGGATGAGTCTGAAGGAAAAAAACCTGTGAAGCCAGACACAAAAGAGTGAATAGTGTGTGATTCCATTCAAATGAATTTCAGAAACAGAGAAAATTAACCTCCGGTGATAGAAATCAGAAGAGTGGTTGCCTGCGAGAGAATTCGAATGATTGGAAGGATCACAGAATTTTCTGGGGTGATGTTAATATTCTATATTTCATTTGTATACTTAGGATTTGTGTATTTTACTGTCCGTTAATTTTTACCTTAAATAATTTGAAATAAAAAGTGTAACCCAATGTCTTATTTCTCTGATCCTAATTTCTGCCGCTCACTCTTTGTACTCCAGCCCCGCTGACCCTTTTTCATTCTTTATCCTTTGTACTTGCTATTCTTTCCACCTGAAAACTACTCTTCTCCCAGATAGCCACACTATCTGAGTTTTATGTGAGTCTATATGAGTTTTTGCTCCCTCATTTACTTTAGGTCTGTGTTCAAATATGGACCTCAAATCAAAGAAGCCCACCCTTACTATCTTATGTAAAATAGATCACTTACTGTGATCACAATCTATACCCATTTCCTGCTTCATTTTTCTTCTCTTTCTTAATGGTTATCACCATTTGTATTTATGGTGAGAGCAGAGACTTGTTTCTGTTGTTCTCTGCTGTGTCACAGCCCCTAAAACACTGCCTGGCACACAGTAGGCTCTCTACAAAGATTTGGTGAAGAATTGTTACACTGAACATATCTTCAAGCTCACCATACTAAAAAATCAAAGGTATGTTCAGTCAAAGGCAGTGCTTTTTAGGTGATGCTTTGTCTGCATTGTAAGTTAGTCCTGGGATAGCTATTCTTAGAGAATTACTGTATTTCCACAGCAGGCTCCAAACAAGATTATCTAACTCCCTTTGTGTTTTCTGGAAACTTTATGATAAGGAAAGCAAAATATCATAACAGCTTTTACACCCTTTGTCAGTGTTGCAATCCAATGTACACATCAGGATAGATGCGGAGAGGGCTGACGGCCACTCTGAGTTTATTATAACCAGCGTTTCAATATATACATAGCTTACATCTGTTAAACATACACAGGTGTTCTGGGTGAAGTAATTAGCGAATGCCAAGAATTCTTAGTGATTTCTCAAGGAGCCCTCCCTTGGCCTCTGTTTTGATATTGTCATGTTATTGCTGTGCTCGTATACTTTCTCTGGGAGCATGCAAGGCCTCCTAGGCAACGGCCCCTCCTGCTCCCGATATGGTGTCTCCATCTGTGCCCCCAGGGCAGCTGATGCCTGTCTTAGGTTGCCTCCCCCTGGAGGTCTTACCCATCATTGGCTAACCGGCCTTCTCACCTCCGGGTCACAGTTTGTTGGCAAGCTTTTTCCAGTGATTATTAACCCTTCCTGTGTCAGGAGCGGCTACACCCTTCTCCATGGGAAATTCTGACAATTTTCTGCAATTCTGCAAAGGAATGGAAAGGTGTATTCAAGATGTGACTTTATACATAGATGGAATGGGGTATAGTCAAATGATTTGAAGAGATGCCAGATAAATTTTAGAACCAGAAGAGACCTTAGAGATCATCTAATAGAGACATCTAGAAGAAAATTATTACTAGGCTTTGTTATTATTATTTTATAACATCATGGAGGATCTGAAAGTTGATTGTTGGCACATTCAGCTGTGACTGTCATCCGTGGTGTTATTCAAACTCACATTAATATAACATTGAATTGCTTGAATTTTTCATCTATTCATCCAACATCCAATCAACAAATAATATGCACTAAGGATTCTGTGGTAAACAAGATAGACAATGTGCTTATGAAGCTCCTTCTTCTTATGGTCTACAAATAAATGAGATAACCCTAGTTACTGAAAAGGCTAAGAAGAAAATGTCATGAGCATAGTTGGGAGTGGTAGAATGCAGGATATTTTAAATAAATTGTGATCACAATTAGAATTAAATTAAATAATTGTGATCACAAAAGTGTGATCTACTTTCCTAGGAGGAGACTTTTAAGCTGTGATCTGAGAGGTAAGAAAAAGTATTTCAGACAGAGGGAAGAATAAGTACAAAGACTCTTGGAGTGTAACAAGGCTACTATGTTTGAGGAATGATGTGGTTGGAACATGGTGAATTGTATGAGATGAGAGCAGAGATGTGAGCAATGGCTATAATCACGTAAAGAATTCGGTTTTATTCCAAGTGAAATGTTTCAGTTAGGGAAATGACATGAACTGAGTTATGATTTTAAAAACTCGTCTTACTAGTATGTGGAAAGTTGCATGTAGTGGTCAAAAACAGAAGCAGGGAGACCTGCATCATTGGCTGTTACAGTCATCCAGGTAAGAGGTGGTAGCAGATTGCTCTAGAGAGGTGGTTCTCAACCAGGGGTGATTTTGCCCCAGGGCATATTTGGCAATGTCTGGAGACATTCTTGGTTGTCACAGCTGGGAACTTAGATGATACTGGCACCAATAGGCAGAGGCCAGGGATGGTGCTAAACACCCAACAATGTACAGGCTAGCCCCCAACAATGAAAAGTGATTCAGCCCCAAATGTCAGTAGTGCCAAGGTTGAGGAACCATGCTCTAGGCTACTAGTACTGTAAATGGTAATGAGTGGATGAATGTGCTGTTATTTTAGAGGTAAAAGCAAGAGAACTTTCTATAGATTAGATGTGGGAGATTAGAAAAAGGCAGAAATCCAAAATGATTCCTAGTCCTTGTGTTGAGTATCTGGCAATGCCATGGTCCCATTACTGAGATGAGGAAGGCTAAGAGAGGAGTGTGTCAGGGGTTAAAAACAAGAATTCTATTTTGGCCACGTTAAGTTTGAGATGCTTATTAGGTATCAAAAGTAGATGGTGAGTAGGTAGTTGTATATATATATATATATATATATATATCTGGACCTCATAGGAGCAGAAGCTCATGATTTACATATAAGACATCAGCCCAAAGAAGGTATTTAAACAATGGGAACAGATGAGATCTCCTGGAGGGAGATGATACCTAGAGTAGAAAATAGACCTTTGACAAAGAGTTAAGGTTTAGCAAAGGAGGTAAAGGTAGGGATGAGATTGGTAAGGAATAGATATTAAGCTAGGGAAAAAACCCTGGACCCTTGAATCATGGAAGTTAACAATACCAAAAATTACTACCATTTTGAGCCAAATGAAATTGCCTAAATCGTTTTAGACCTACAAAACCAGAAATTTCATATTGAAGGAAATTTCTAATTGAAAGAAAGAACAACCAACTATGTCAAATACTGCAGAGCGATTAAGTATGATGAGAATAAGTGTAGAGAATTTGGTGACATAAGGCTCTTGGTGACTTTGGCAAAGCCAATTCCAGTGAGATGTAGGGGATAGAAGCCTGGTTTTACTGAGTTCAAAGAGAAAATTGGTAGTGAGAAATGAGTCCATTGGTTCTTCAGATTAAGGGGGACAGGAGTTTAGAAGAATTTCTTTAAAGATAGGAAATGCTAGAAGCATTGGATTATCATTCTACACCAGGGAGAATTAATCAGAAGAAAGGGAGGGATTAATGATGCAGCGGGAGAGGGTAATTGAAAGAGTACAGTTCTTAAAGAGGCCACAGAAGGGGGTTTGGGCTTTTTGTAGGGTCAGAGACACTTGTTCTATCGAGGACGGAAAGCAGAGAATTTGAGTAAATGTACAAGCAGGTTAATACCTTTGGAATAATAAAATGAGGGAGTTGTCTAATTATATTTTCCTTTTTGTTACATATAACTTGGTACACTATTTGTAAATGTCTATTATCCTTATTTGTTGGTATAACTTAGATATGTATGAATACGTTAAAGTCAGTCATAATTTTGGCCTGATCTGGTATTCCTAACTGTCTTTTCTTATTTTTTTTTTCACAGAACATGCTTTCAGAGCCACATTTCTATTTTTTTTCTTTTGAGGAAGATTGGCTCTGAGCTAACATCTGCCACAAATCCTCCTCTTTTTACTGAGGAAGACTGGCCCTGAGCTAACATCCATGACCATCTTCCTCTACTTTATATATGGGGCATCTGCCACAGCACGGCTTGACAAACGGTGCATAGGTCTGCACCCAGGATCTGAACTGGCGAACCCTGGGCCGCCGAAGAGGAATGTGCAAACTTAACCACTGCACCAGCAGGCTGGCCCCCCACATTTCTATTTTAATACATTCACCTTGCTATGACCACCTTTTGAAGATAGAAAGGTGTTTATAATTTATTACATGTTGTATTTCAGAATTTCTGTGTATCTCATCAGGTAGTTCCTGTCCAATGCTGAGTCTGGTTCATTTTTCAATAAAGGGACTCCTGGAGTAGAAAGGAAAAAGCAAAATTATAAACTTTTTCCCAAACCCATAACTCCCATTGTCTCCCAAATTTATCTTAAGATCTGGAAACCATGCAACCTAAGACAGTTCAGTGACATCTCACTAACCATGATTTGTGTGGCTTTAATTTTCTCAAGTTCAGTTATGGCTGGTCTGGAATCCTTAATCCCATTGCTGCTTGTCATCACTGCTTTGCTGCAGGGGAGTGTATCACATTGGCAAATGCAGTTTTGTGATTTGCCATTCTTTGACAAAAGTTGGTAGAGCTTTTCAGGTCAGCACAGCATTTAGCATCCACATCTTCCCTCCTGAAAAGTTGAAGGAAGCATCCTTGCTCCAACCATCCTCCATCTCTCAGGGACTTCTCTTCTGCAAGTAACCCCCTCCTGTTCTACATGAACAATTTCTGCCTCTTTACTGGATCTTTCTTATCAGACAGGATTTGTTTTCAGTGAGAAGACAACAAATTAACTCTTTTCCTCTTCTTCTCTTACAAATATAAACCCATTTCTCTGCTCTCCGTAGAAAAACTTCTTGGAAGAAGTGACTGCACTTCTCTTTCCATTTACTCCTTAACTCACTGCACGATGGCTTCTGCCTTCCTCAGTCCTTGAAAACTGCTCTTGTCAAGGTCACCAGTGATCTTGCCAAATCTCGTGACCATGCCTGTGGCTAGGGACCATGTCTGTGGTCTGAACTTACTAGACTTTTGAGACATTCAGCACATCTGATCACACTCTGATTTTTGAAATATTTTTAGTTTGTAGCTGCCATTACTTTATATTCCCCTGATTTTCCTGATTTTCCTCCTCACTGACTGCTTTCACCAGTCTTTTAAAAAAATTTGTTGTTCTTCCGTTATCTGACTTTTAAATGTCAGCACACATTAAGCCTCTGTCCTGAGTCCTCTTTTATTCTCTCTGCACACCTTCCCTAAATGATATGACCTAGTCCCATAATTTACATGCCACCTATATGTTATAACAACCAAATTTATATCTCCAGAGCTGACTCCTCCCTGAACTTCAGACTGGCAACTTGACCTTTTCACCTGACGTCTCCAGGACTTCTCAAACATTCCATGACCAAAGCAGAACTCTTAATTTTCATCCTATATACGTTTTTCTCCAAAGCCTTCCCTCATTTTTGAAAGTCGCATTATCTTAGAAAGTGGGATCACCTACCAGTGATCAAGCCAGAAACCTGTGAATCCTTCTTAACTGATCCCTCCCACCCCCAACACCATGACATTCATCGAATCATCAGAGTCCATTGCTTTTCCCAACCAATAATCCTCAAGTCGCCATCATCCTGGTCGAAGCCCATCAGCTCTCACCTGGATTACTGGCAAGTAGTGTTCCTGATTTGACTCTTGCCCCCTAACTATGGTCCACACAGGTGACAGGGTGAACTGTTAAAGACATAAATGAGGACATACTTCTCTGCTTAAAACCCCTCATTAGCTTCCAACTATATTTAAAATGAAATGAAACCCATTTCCTTACGTTGCTCTGCTAGACCTTACAAAGTCTGACCTCTGTTCTACCTCTCTGCTCTCCCCTGTCTTTCTATCCTTAACTCACACGGCTCCAGCCACATTGAATTCTCTGAGAAATTTCGCGCTTCAAAGCTTTGCACTTACTCTGCTTGTAAGGTTGTTTCCCAAGATTTTCCCATGCTGGGCTCTTTCTCAACCTTCAGGTCTATCTAAAGTAGATGACCCTCACTCTTATCATATTACTGTCTTAGCATTTCCCATTCAGTATTCATCTTTTCCAGAAGTTTATTGATGAAGTGTACACACTGCATGAAGGCAGAGACAATCTGCCTGTTTCATCAAAGTATTCCCAGCGGCACAGCGCCTGTCAAATAATACAAACTCAATAAATACTTGAACAAATCAATGAATATCTAAATTTAATGAATTTATCTTTCTCCTTATTCTTTTTATTCTCTGGTTGAGCAATTTGGAGTCATTTCCCACCCTCTCCCTGAAGATGTTGTAATATAGTTACATCTAGTGTGCTCCAAGGTCCCTGAACTCCGATTATTGACAATCTGAATTTATTTGCATATATTGTATGAATTGCAAATACTTTTACTTGAAAGAAACAGAATACATGATAAATAGTTTAGATTTTACATGTAATTAGAAGTCCAGAGGAGAGTGGTGGTTGCAGTGGGGTCAACAGCTCAACAATGTCATAGTTTAAGGTTGGCATCTTTCTAATTCCCTCATGCTTCCTCTCATGGTCCTGTGATAGGTGCTGTAGTTCCAAGCATTGCACAACTGTATTCAGTAGTTGCAAGCAAGAGCAGCACAAGGGAGAGAAATTCTCTGCTTCCCTTGCCGTCAGCGAAGAAAAAAACATCTTTTCCAGAAAGCCCTGAGCAAACTTCTTCTGGCATGTCATTGGCCAGAAGTGAGTCACATGCCTACGCTTAGACTTCAAAGTGGGTATTTTGGTACTAAGGATGAAGGAGGGAATGGCTTCTGGGTGGACAACAGAGAATAAGGGCTATAAACTATCACAAGGTTGGCCTAATTCAGCCTTCCATCTTTGGCTTTGCTTAGTGAAGGCAGGAGATGGCAATCGCCCCAGTTTCCACTCCATTACCCTACTCACAATCTTGGGATGTTTTTCCACACGTGAGCATTATGACTGAAGCAGATGCTGAGGCCTTGTGCTTTCTCCACTCAGGTAGTACATTTCTGCCTTTTCTACATGGCCTCTGTGGCCATTTTATATTGTTGATTCTGTCACTTCCATTAAAATTTAAAATCTAGCTATGAAGAAGTTAAGTGATTTCTTATAACCTCCCTTCTGGAGCTAAAACTTGGCAAAAATAAGATTTCTATAATATTGCTTTGATGCCAAAATCTACTTTCATAGGCAAGATTTTTCTCCAATTTAAGTTTATTAAAAAATTGGACCATCTCCTATTACTTTTCTTTTCAGGAACAATCTCTCCAGTCCTAATTTGCTACCCCAAACATTGTGCTGCTGGACTTTCATGCTTCCGAGAGTAAAGAATATAATATTTGGGGCTAAAAACAAACAAAAAACTTAATGGGACTTTTGTGCACAAATTTTTCACTTTTTCTTAGCCTTATAGAAACCAATTGTCTACTTAATTCTCTGTGTTTCTGAATGAATTAATGCTTTGGCCTCATGTCTTTTGGACACTGTTCATTGAATATTTACTGCTCACCAGGCCCAAGACTAAACACCTAACATGTGTTATTTAATTTGATTCATACAATAATCCAATGAACCAGTGTTGTCTCCCCAACACTGTGCCCCCTCACCCCCATTTACAAAGAAAACTGAGGCCCAGAGAGGTAAAATGTCTTCTTGGGTCATGTGACTTGTAACTGCAGATTCAGGACTCAGTAGGGCATCACTTTATCTGACTCCAAAGGCCCTTACTCACTACAGTAGAGCACGTTCTCCTGCATAGGTTTCTTATCATTCTCTGGGAAGCAGATTTTAGTTCCAGATACTATTCAGGGCCACAGTTGTTAAGGCTTTGATAAATCTATCACATACCCTTCCAGATGATTTTGCTTCCTGGAATAGAAATAGGACATCTTCTTAATTAAGCAAAAGGAAAAGGCTTTGGAGTGCGGCCACTGCCTCCCTCTGAGGATGCACGAGTCCCTCTCCTTTGTAGCATCTGATTAAAATGTCTGCTGGTGGAAGGTGGACTGCCAAATAGCATATTCTTTTCTCTTCCTTCATCAGAATAAGCTTCTCCTTGGAACCCACTTCTGTACTCAAAGAGATACAGATTCCTTCAAAATACACAGTTAATGGTCCTTGAGCTGTCCAGTTCTCAGTATTTCAGAGTGTGAACTTCTGGCCATATTCTTGGCATACTAATAGCAAACTCTTTTATAGTGTTTAGTGTGTTACAAGCATGGGCCTAAGTATTTGTATTAGTTTCCTGTGACTGATGTAACAAATTGCAACAAACTGGGTGAATTAAAACAACAGAAGTTTATTCTCTCACGTTCAAGAGGCCAGAAGTCCAAGATTAGTGTCATTGGGGCAACATTCAGATGTCGGCGGGCTGTGCTCCCTCTGGTGAGTCTAGAGGAGAACTGTTCCTTGCTTTCTCTAGCTTCTGGTGGCTGTTGGCATTCCTCGGTTGTGGTCATATCTCTCCAGTCACTGCCTCCGTCTTCATACCACCTTCTATCTGTCTGTGGTCAAATTCCCCTCTGGCTCCTTATATGGACACATATAATTGCATTTAGGGTCCAATGGGATAATCTCCTCATCTCAAGATCCCTAACTTAATCACATCTGTAAAGATCCTTTTTACCATATAGGTAACATTTACACATTCCAGAAATTAGGACCAGACATCTTTGAGAATCATGATTCAGCCTACTCGAGTATTCTACACATGTAACTCACTTAACCACACAGCCATTGAGATAAGTATTGTGATTATCCCCATTTACTGAGGAGAAAACTGAGGCAGAGAGTAGTTATACAATTTACCCAAGATCAAGTGGCCATTAAGTGGCAGTGTCTGGATTTGAACCTAGGAAGTTTGTAACCTTAAAAACTAGCTGCCACGTAAGTAAATGAGAAAATAATTCCTATAGAAGAACTCCTCAGACTGAGTATGCCAAGATAGGAGTCAAAGGAACAGAGGTTTCTCCTTTAAAGGCAGTACTCCTAGGTTATGGAATTTCCTTTCTTTCTCATCTTTGGCAGGACTCCTTGTTCTATTGTGTACTTTATTATCTTACACATACATAATCACTTTAAGTGCAGGGCTTTTAGAGCAGTGTGAGAAAAGGGTGCTGTATAAACTGCATGCAGTTGAGGTATTTGCTGAATGAATGGACTTTTAACCAATCCATCAAAGGAACACTCTGTTTGAGTTGGCAATAAGCAGCAAACAAGCTAGATACTCCTCATCATTTTTAATTTTTAAGACAGACCCTTCCAGAACAGCTTGCTAGACTCCTGTACCCCCAATACCTCAGCCTAGTTAAGCTGTTTCTGCAACCCCTAGATCTCAGGAAAGGGTTTCTTAGACTGAACATCCTACAGCATCAAACTTGTCAAACGCCTAGCAGACAATCCTGTAACCTTTGGGATATGGAGCCCTAATGGCTCTGCTCCTTGAAATCTTTATCTTGTCCATCTCAGACTCTTTTAACCAAGCAGCACATTTCTGTATGTATGTTCTGGGGTCTCTTCTAGAAAGCTCTGTATTTATATCCTTTCCCAGGTCTACATTCTTTATAGCACCCTTTTAAACAATTCATTCTCTACTTCTCTCCCTCCACACTCAGAGTTTCACCAAATCGATTTCCATGGTTCTTCATATCACCACACTCTTAGGACTGGGTCGCTTGCCCTGAAGGTCACATTTTCCTTCCATGTGAATCTCATTCTCCCCTGACTAAACTAGCACAATAGCTCGCATGCACCTCAGTTTATAGCCTTAAGCTGTCCCTCCAGTGCTGGGACAGCACAGGTATTGCTATTCTACAAAATACTGCAAAGATGTATTCAAAGAATAATACCATGTCAAAAATAAAAATGTTTTAAAAATACTATATGTTGGTAGATGGAATAAGGCAGTCTTTCATACATTTCTGGTGGGCATAGAAATTAATATAATCTTTTAAAAAAGCAACTTGACATCATGTAACAAGAAACTTGAAAATATTCATAATCTTTGATCTATGAATTCTGTTGTGTAAGTCGGTATAGGTTAAGGTTCTGTAACTGATAGTGTTAACATGTAAATTGGCTTAAACACACTAGATGTTTATTTCTCACTCATGTGACAGCCCTGGCTGGGTGACTCTCCTCCACATAGTGATTCGAGATGAGGCTTCTTCCTTCTAAAGTTTTGCCTTCCTCTGTGTCATCATCATCTGCCTCTGGCAAACAGAAGAAAAAGAGAGGATGGGGAAGATATACTCACTTATAGCTTTCGTCCAGAAGTGACAGACATCACCTCCCCTCACATTCTGCTGGTGAAAACTCCGCATATACCAAACTATAAGAAAGACTAGGAACCTAGTCTAGCTATGTGCTCAGAAACAAGAGGAGCTGGTCTTTTGTCAGTTAACAGTCTCTGCCACATCAATCTTTCAAAAGAAATAAGCCTAAATATAGCACACAAAACATCATGTAGTGGGAATGTAGAGCCAGCACTAAGATTGCACACGTGTCAAGGACAGATATGTGGATTCGGGTCTGAATGCTGGCTCTGGCCCTCCCAAGTTGGGGCTCTTAGCCAAGTTACAAGTTATCTCACTTTATAGTTGGGATAATCATCTCTCAAGGGGACTTAGTGAAGATTAAATGGGATACCGTATTTAAAGCACTTACAAAGCACTTGTTATGTGGTAAATGGTTACTATTATTATTGCTTTTTTAAAGTTTTATATACAAATGTGTATTGCGGGTATTCTTGTTGAACCATAATAATCTAAATGCATCAGTCAGTCAGTCATGGCACAGACATTCAGTAGAATAGACTACAGTTATTTAAAAGTGATGCAAAGTCTACACGATACAATGGGAAAATGTACATAAAATAAAAAATTTAAAAGCAGGAGACATTTGTAAACCATAGGAACTTAATTAGGTTAAAATATTCTTAGCTATTGAAAAATTTAAAATACAACAAAATCGTAATCAACATTATCTATGATTTTTCACTTTGTTTTGACTTTGTGTACTTTTGAATTTTTTAAAATTTTTGTTTATTTTATTTTTTTTTTTGGTGAGGAGATTGTCCCTGAACTAACATCTATGCCACTCTTCCTCTATTTTGTATATGGGATGCCGCCACAGCATGGCTTGATGAACAGTGTGTAGTCTGTGGCTAGGATCTGAACCCATGCACCTCTGGCTGCCAAGGTGGAGCACGTGAACTTAACCACTATGCTATTGGGCTGGCCCCTCTACTTTTGAATTTTTGGTGACTACTTTACTGTTTTTCCCTTGTTTTTTTTTGCTCTATTTCTTATCTTAAAACTTCTTTTCAGTAATAAAATGTTACAGTTATAATTAAAATCTCTTTTATATTCCTCCTAAAACCCCTCCCTCCATCGCAGATAAAAACGTTTTCTTGAGTTGCTATATGTCCTTTCTGATCAAGTATTTTACTCTGGCTAGGTAAATATGTTTGCATAAAAATAAATGATTATTTAGAATTGTTTAAGTTACATGAATGGTATCTATCTTTGATTTTTTTTCATGCAATACTGTATGTCCAATATATATCCATATTTATTCTATCGATCTAGTTCATTTATTTTAATAGTTCCATAGTGTTTTATTGAATGAATATAATATAATCCCTTCATTCGTTCAGCATGGGTGGATATTTAGGGATTTCCATAGTTTTGCTATTCCAAAAAAATGTTGCAAGGAGCATTCTTCTATATGCTCCTTGTGAATGTAAGAGATAGATTCCCTGGAGTATATTATCAGAAGTGAAATTTACGGGTCATAGGTTATGATAATACTGAGGTTTATTAAATATTGCTAAATTGGTCTCTTACTGAGTTTATATTCTACTAGGAATATGTGAGGTTCAATTTTCCATAACTTTTTGCCAATTCTTTCAGACTTTGTCTCTTTTTTTTGCCAATCTTATGGTATTTAATGATATCTTTCTGTGGTTTTAATTTTCCTTTCACTGATTAATTATGAGGTTAAAGATTTTTTCATTTTTTTGTTAGACATTTAGATTTCATCTTATCACGACTGTTTAACTCTTTGCTATTTGTGTTTATATTTTACTTATTGATTGACAGGATTCTATATCTATATTCTCAAAACTAAACTCATTTTTAAAATATAAGCATACCAAATGTCATTGTTTATTTTGAAGCCTGATATTTTGCTTAACAAATAAACTTAAAAATCAAACTAATATTTGGTAACTCTGGTGGGAAATTATAATTATTTTCAAGTTGTTTTTATTGTGACTAATACATGTGGTTCACTGAAGTGATTTCTGGGGACAAATGTGTATTCCACACAGATAAAGAAAGACAAGCCACTGAACCTCTTGCAGTTCACCTTCCCTGCAGCTAAAGACAACAGAATCTAAACATGCTGCCAACTGTGAGGGATTTTCATACTGCTCATCCAGGCTTAAATATCTGCTAATTTAGATAATGGCTGCAGTCCATCAGTTAATAGTATTTACAACAAAAACATATGGCCAGTATTTGGAAGGCCAGTCGTTAGCTAATGTGAGTCATTTCCAGATGATATAGAGATAATTTGCATTGTCAGTGTGAATTCTGTTTGAATATGGCATCTACAAGGGGTGACCTTACCAGTAGACACTGGCGACTACCTATGTGTTGACGGTTGAGGGCCTCTGAAAAAGACTACTCACCTATCACAAATTAGGCGGTACAGACTGAAACAAGCACTGGAGCTTGAGGGAGGTAAGGGAGAGATGAGAGAAAAAGAAAGAGTCAGAAAAGGCTAGGAGGACGGATTGAGAAAATCAAAGTCTACATTAGTCAGAATAGGTATGCTAGGTTATGCTGCAATAACAAATAATCCCTGATAATAATGGCTTAACCCAATAAAATTTTCTTCTTGCTTACTTTACATGAGTCAGAGAGGGCTCTGCCCAATGTAGTTACTCAGAAGGCAGAAGCTTCTGTGATCACCAGGGCTTCTTCCCCAAACTGATATATAGCATTTCTGATCGTACTTGGTTGTCCACAGCAAATCCCATGGCCATCTATAACTTCCACAGGAACTGACGTACCTTCTGTGATATGCCTGGAAAGAAGTGAACTGGAGTATTTGGTAAGCAGCATCATGGTTATGACATGTTGGTTCAATTGGTTCACTCTATCCCACAAACAGAATATATCTGCCCCTACTCCAAGGAAGACAAGCCCTAAATCCCCCTCAGTCATGGCATTAAGCTCAATATCTTGGACCTCCACGTTATATGCATCAGTTTCTACCTCCACTTTGGATGTAGGTTCTTTTGAATGGAGGTCTAGCAACTAAAAAGACAAGTTAACAACTTCCAACACACAGACACACACACCCCCTATATGTTAGCGTAACAGAAACGGGTAACCGTGATAAGGCTGGAAGCAGTAGGAAGCCGGTTCACGAAGTTAAGAACTGCTGAAAACTGCTAGTTCAGTGATTTTTCTGTGAATCTTACCAATGAGCAGGGTCTGGAGGCTGTCTGGCATTTCATTCATCCTAAACTAGGCCTAGGGTGATACCTGGAAAAGAAACACACAATGAGCTTCTACTTTACTACACTCAGTACTTTGCCAAATTAGTGTGATGAAGTTAAAACCCTATGTAGCATATATAAAGATAGACAGGATGACAGTTTACTTTTATCCCAGGCATGTCTGTCAGTTTCTAGATCTGCAAAATTAAATTCCCTGTGGGCTGACTAAATTTAAACTCCAGGACTCCTCTAGCAAATGCATTTCTCTTCTATTTCCACCTCATTTTCTTCTCGCCTGTGTGGTCTGCAGCCCCTGAGCTCATTTGGACTGAAGTCTAATATCTGTGCTTCTGGCATCTAGTTTGTTTGGTCCCAACTGAGTCTTTCCCTTACAGAAGAGAGATCTATAAAAAGAAAGGGGATATTTTTTAGAAAGATGGAAAACTTTCATATTACAACTGTTTTCAGTAATTGATGGCACAATTGGCCGAGAAATCAATTATAAATGAGAGAGTATGAGGGTATCTTTTAGTATGTAGATTATACTTCAAGAGGAATAACACTAGGAAATAGTGAATCAGCCTGAGAAGACGTACAGAATACCAAACACCAAAGGGAATAAGCAACTGGAAAAAAAAAGGCCCAGGGAACTGTCAAGCAGGAGTCAGTGATGGAGGCTCACCTGCTGTCAAAGCATAATCTGTGCACTAGCAGCATGGCCATCATCTGGGAATTTGTTACAAATGCAGAATCTTGGTCCTGAGCCTTACAGAATCAGAGTCTGCATTCTAACTGCATCATCTAATGATTCATGTTTGTGTTAATATTGGCACTTCTCTAGATTGTAATGAAGTTATTTAAAAAATATTAAAAAATCATTGTTTGTATATTCTGGTATTCAGAAAGCAGCACTTAAAGTGTCTGATAACTAGGTGGTTATCAGTAACTATTATTAAAATCAAACTATACCTTCTGTACTGGAAACATTATTTTGCTGTGTAGAATATTATTGCTGAAAAAAAGAACATTATTGCTAAAGTTTATGTGGATGGCAAAGCAGTAAATATAAAATTTGAAAAAACAATTTAGGTAGAGTAATGTCTTACCTTTTAGATGTTTACATATTTATGTACATGTACACATACATAAATCATGTATACAAACATATAAAATGTAACATAAATAAAAAGTGTAACCTTTGTCACATAGGTGTCATTATAACATGATAAAGGATATTGAGGCACAGAAGAGTTAAGTGTATCCAAAGTCACAAAACTTGTAAGTGGCAGAATATTGAATAGCATCTAGTTCTGCATTGTATCTAATAACTTTGAGGCTTAAATATTTTTATCAAGGTTAATTACAGTAGGATTCCATGATGAATTTCAAACAAGAATCAAGTTAGAGCTTGAATGGGATGGGATTTATGTTCATGTTCTTCTGGAATTTTAAATTAATAAATGAAATTTTAATCTTGCAGTTAAAAAATATTTTTCATAATTTATATTCCTATACTTTTAAATGTTTATTTTATGATTATGGATTTACTCTTCTACTTTCTAAGTAAGATGGGGTAAATTTTTGTGTGTGTGTGTGTGTGTGTGAGGAAGATTGGCCCGGAGCTAACATCCGTTGCCAATTCTCTTTGTTTTTTTTTTTTTTTGGCTTCAGGAAGACTGGTCCTGAGCTAACATTCATGCCAATCCTCCTTTCTTTTGTATGTGGGTTGCTGCCACAGCATGGCTTGACGAGTGGTGTAGGTCCATGCCTGGGATCCAAACCCATGGACCTGGGCCACCAAAGTGGAGCATGCCAAACTTAACCACTTTACCCTGGGGCCGGCCCCAGACGGGGTAAATTTAGTTTAAACATTAAAGCTTTACTTCAGAAACTTTAATGTCACTAAAGTTTATCACAAAGTTTTAAATCTGAAAGTTTTTCTTACTCTTGATTTGTTTTAATCTATTCAGCTTTGATAATGGAAACCGTAAAGCATATAAAATGGTAAAAACTAATTTAGTATCTTCTATTTGTTATTCATTTATGCCACGCTTTTGCACCAGTAAAAGTTACTTCTCTTTAAAATATTAATATACATTAGCTCCAGCTTTTATTATGCATAAATAATACATTATTCATATCTATGAAGACTAAAAATAGAGAATGTAGAAAATTAAAACATGTTTATGTTAAAATAAAATAATCCAAAATTGCATGTATACCATGATTACAATGTAAAGATATGGGTGAAATACAAAACTAAGAAGTTTGTTTTAACATGGGGTTATAGATTTTTGTTATTCTAACACTTAATGTTGAATATTTGTTTCAATAAAAAGTAAGTGCTCCATGAGCACACACTCACAACAAATTTTTTCTGTGAATTGAGTTTTCATCTTCTTAATGATGAATTTAGGGAAACATAAGGACATAATTTCAACTGAATTAGAGATATTAGTCTTCCAGACTAATATCTTGTCTTGGTTCTGTTTTAATTTTTTCATATCCTGAGTTCATATTCTCTCATCTTCTAAAAATTTTGTTTTTACTTTCACATTTAGATTTGCAATCAATTTGTAATTGATTTTTGTTTGTGGCATGATCTTGAAATACATTTCATTATTTTCACATATGGACATCCAATTTTCACAACATTATATTTTGAAATCAATGTAATTTCCCCACCACTCTCCAGTGCCACTTTTGTCATAAGTCAAATCTCTATATGCCAACAGGTATGTTTCTGGATTCCCTATTCTCTTCCTTGTTCTATTTTTCTGTCTTTGTGACACTATGATAATATCTTAATTATTGACTGTATAATAAATCATTAAATCACAGATTGAATTTACTTAATACTTAGAAAAGTATTCAGATTTAACATTTCCTATTGTATGAGTTTAAGTAAGTGTAGTTGTCTAAAATACATTTAACTAAAGTCCCAGAAGAAAAAAAAGCGAAAAAGGGTGGGAAAGAAAGAATATTTGAAGAGATAACAGCTAAGAATTTCCCCACACAGATGAAAGGCTTCAATTCATAAGTTCAAGAAACTCAAACTCCAATCAAGGTAAAATTTGTTAGAGGCAGATAAATGGTAAAATGATTAAAGAAGTCACAAAAGTAGAAAAAGGAACAACAGAGTGGCAAAATATATAGAAACCAGGTATCAAGATTACAGGTTTCAACTCAAATACTATTGATACTAGTTATCAATTCAAATACCTGTTACATTAAATACAAATGTACTAAGTGCTAGGACTGGGATTTTTCAGAATCTCTCAGCTGCCTTAATAAGCTATTCTGCAGTCTCTGTAAGAGCTGATTCATTTGCAGTTTACCCTGACTCCTGGAGTGCAATCTTTTGAGCCCTAATGTAAGGGCATTGTGGGTTTACAAGGGTCCCCACCATCGGTGGGCTCTGGAGTAACGCTGTTGTCCTACGTCTCCAAAATTCTTTCAATAGTGCTGCTCAGCTTCCCTGCCACCACTTCTGGGTTAACCAAAGAACCCTGGGCCAAAGCAGCCCCAGAGGGATGCTGCATTTCTCTGCATTCCTGTCAAAATTCAATT
This sequence comes from Equus quagga, assembly GCF_021613505.1. NCBI lineage: Eukaryota > Metazoa > Chordata > Mammalia > Perissodactyla > Equidae > Equus > Equus quagga. Next base: position 87,669,436 of record NC_060273.1, read on the forward strand.
CTCTGCATTTCTGTCTTCTCATCCAGTAATTCTGGACTACTTTGTTAGGATCCTGGTCACTTCAAGTAAATTTTTTGCAAACTATTTTATGCAGGTTTTCTAGTTGTTCTCAGTGGGAAGAGTGGTCTTAATTACCTAGTTTGCCACTATCAGTAAAGTTAATTCCCCTCTTATTATTATTTTTTACACGCATAAAGGTTGTCATTTCACTCTTTCTAAACTAGCTAAAATGGTTTCTTCATTTCTTAAACTTATCAAAAATTCAAGTTTTAAGAAAAACAGCATAAAAATCACATTAAAAGCAGAGAATCTCTGAATTCAATCATTAATATTATATTTAATATTTGTAAGTCAAGGGTTTCATGGATTCATTGTATTCATCGTCCTAGTACCCAATTTCATCAGTATTCAAATGGGCATCACTTTTATGCAAGCATGTTTAACATCAGTTTCCTTTAGCTTAGCTAACTCTAAGGAAAAACAGTAACAGATATAATATCAGGGATACGGGGCAAGTCAATTCCAAATATTTATAAGCTGGAAGACACAAGAGAGCCAGGAGCACTATGAAACTGAAAGGAAGGACAGAAATAAAAGTAGATATGTGCAGAAGACAAATTCCACTGTTTATCAATTTTCCTAGGATCTACTATGGCGCTATGGAGCCATTCACGAATAGCTGGCAGTTCTCCTAGTATGCAAATAATATTGAATTGGGGGTTCATGTGAATATTTCTCCCATTTCAGTTTCATGACTGTTATGCTTGGTTATTCTTGATAATGAAAACAAGGCCAGATGGTATGGCCAGTTAACAAGCTCTATGAGACAGCTACCAGAACTTAAATGGGAGTTCATCTTAAATAACTCAAAGTCTTTCAGTTGCTTTTCTTAGTATGAATGAGAAATGTGCAGTCGGTTGGCAAGAGATGGACTCAGTTACTTTAATACTTCAAGCTTTGTTTAATGCAGTTCTGTTCAGAAACTGCTTATGGAGTAGGAAAGATTTCCTGGTAAAGACAAAGTCTCTGATTACTGTTGAATAATGAGTATGAATTAGCAAGATAGAGAAGGTTATGGGAGAAGGGTAGTCAATGCAGGGAGATATTTAAGAGATATCTATTTATTTATTTATTTTTTGAGGAAGATTAGCCCTGAGCTAACTGCTGCCAACCCTCCTCTTTTTGCTGAGGAAGACTGGCCCTGAGCCAACATCCATGCCCATCTTCCTCTACTTCATACGTGGGACGCCTACCACAGCATGGCTTTTGCCAAGCGGTGCCATGTCTGCACCCGGGATCCAAAGTGGTGAACCCTGGGCCGCCAAGAAGCGGAACGTGCGAACTTAACTGCTGCGCCACCGGGCCGGCCCAAAAGAGATATATTTTAAGATCTTATGTGAGAAGCAAAGGAGCAATTTCTAACTCTGTAATCAGATAAAAGTTTCTGATGTGAATAATTGGGTGAGTGGATAATGGTACAGTTTACTGTGATCAGAAATACAGTAGGTTGAAATCCTGAGATGCATCAATATTTGAGAAATGACTTGAAAAAGAGGAAAAGCACTTTGAGATGAAATAGAGGAGAACTCAGAGAGGGTGAGTCTAAGGTGTCCTAGAAGTCAAGAGATTCAAGAGTTTCAAGAAGAAAGAAGTGTTCAAAGACGTCAAATAAAGCCTGCAAATCTAGGCAGAAAATACTGAAAAGCCATTGGATTTAACAACATCTTTTTTTTTTTTATTGGGTTATTGATAGGTTACAATCTTGTGAAATTTCAGTTGTACATTAATGTTTGTCAGTCATGTTGTAGGTGCACCACTTCACCCTTTGTGCCCACCCCCCACCCCACCTTTCCCCTGGTATCCACTAAACTGTTCTTGGTCCATAGTTTTAAATTCCTCATATGAGTGGAGTCATACACAGATTATCTTTCTCTTGCTGGCTTATTTCACTTAACATAATTCTCTCAAGGTCCATCCATGTTATTGCAAATGGAAGAATTTTGTTCTGTTTTGCAGCTGAGTAGTATTCCATTGTGTATATGTACCACATCTTCTTTATCCATTCGTCTGTTGATGGGCACGTAGGTTGCTTCCACGTCTTGGCTATTGTAAACAGTGCTGCAATGAACATTGGCGTGCACAGGACTTTTGGGATTGCTGACTTCAGGCTCTTTGGATAAATACCCAGTAGTGGGATGGCTGGATCGTATGGTAGTTCTATTTTTAGTTTTTTGAGGAATCTCCATACTGTTTTCCATAGTGGCTGCACCAGTTTGCATTCCCACCAGCAGTGTATGAGGGTTCCTTTTTCTCCGCAACCTCTCCAACATTCGTTGCTATTACTTTTAGATATTTTTGTCATTATAACGGGTGTAAGGTGATATCTTAGTGTAGTTTTGATTTGCATTTCCCTGATGATCAGCGATGATGAGCATCTTTTCATGTGCCTATTGGCCATCAGTATATCTTCTTTGAAGAAATGTCTGTTCATGTCTCCAGCCCATTTTTTGATTGGGTTGTTTGATGTTTTGTGGTTGAGTTGCGAGAGTTCTTTATATATTAAGGATATTAAGCCTTTGTCAGATATATGACTTGTAAATATTTTTTCCCAATTAGTGGGTTGTTTTTTTGTTTCAGTCCTGTTTTCATTTGCCTTGAAGAAGCTCCTTAATCTGATGAAGTCCCATTTGTTTATTCTTTCTATTGTTTCCCTTCTCTGAGAAGGCATGGTGTCCGAAAAGATCCTTTTAATACTGATGTCAAAGAGTGAACTGCCTACGTTTTCTTCCAGAAGCCTTATGGTTTCAGGTCTCACCTTTAGGTCTTTGATCCATTTTGAGTTTATTTTGGTGAATGGTGAAAAAGAATGGTCAATTTTCATTCTTTTACATGTGGCTTTCCAGTTTTCCCAGCACCATTTGTTGAAAAGACTTTCTTTTCTCCATTGTACGCCCTCAGCTCCTTTGTCAAAGATAAGCTGTCCATAGATGTGTGGTTTTATTTCTGGGCTTTCAATTCTGTTCCATTGATCTGTGCACCTGTTTTTGTACCAGTACCATGCTGTTTTGATTACTGTAGCTTTGTAGTATGTTTTGAAGTCAGGGATTGTGATGCCTCCCGTTTTGTTCTTTTTTCTCAGGATTGCTTTAGCAATTCGGGGTCTTTTGTTGCCCCATATGAATTTTAGGATTCTTTGTTCTAATTCTGTAAAGAATGTCATTGGGATTCTGATTGGGATGGCGTTGAATCTGTAGATTGCTTTAGGTAGAACGGACATTTTAACTATGTTTATTCTTCCAATCCATGTACATGGAATGTCTTTCCATCTCCTTATGTCGTCATCCAATTCTCTCAGAAAGGCCTTGTAATTTTCATTATATAGGTCCTTCACTTCCTTAGTTAAATTTACCCCAAGGTATTTTATTCTTTTTGTTGCGATTGTGAATGGTATTGTATTCTTGAGTTCTTTTTCTGTTAGTTCGTTACTAGAGTATAGAAATACTACTGATTTATGTAAATTGATTTTATAGTCTGCAACTTTGCTGTAGTTGTTGATTACTTCCAAAAGTTTTCCAATGGATTCTTTGGGGTTTTCTATATATAAGATCATGTCGTCTGCAAACAGCAAGAGTTTCACTTCTTCTCCCCCATTTGGATTCCTTTTATTCCTTTTTCTTGCCTGATTGCTGTGGCCAGGACCTCCAGTACTATGTTAAATAAGAGTGGTGATAGAGGGCATCCTTGTCTTGTTCCTGTTCTCAGGGGGATGGCGCTCAGTTTTTGCCCATTGAGAATGATGTTGGCTGTGGGTTTGTCACATATGGCCTTCATTATGTTGAGGTAGTTCCCTTCTATGCCTATTTTGTTCAGTTTTTATCATAAATGGCTGTTGGATCTTGTCAAATGCTTTCTCTGCATCTGTTGAGATGGTCATGTGGTTTTTATTCCTCAGCTTGTTGATGTGGTGTATCATGTTGATTGATTTGCGGATGTTGAACCATCCCTGTGTCCCTGGTATGAATCCCACCTGATCCTGATGTACGATTCTCCTGATGAATTGCTGAATTCTGGTTGCCAAAATTTTGTTTAGAATTTTTGCATCTATGTTCATCAGTGATATTGGACTGTAGTTCTCTTTTTTCGTGGTGTCCTTGTCAGGTTTTGGTATCAGTGTGATGTTGGCCTCATAGAATGTGTTAGGAAGTGCTCCATCTTCCCTAATTTTTTGGAATAGCTTGAAAAGGATAGGTATTAAATCCTCTCTGAAAGTTTGGTAGAATTCCCCAGGAAAGCCATCTGGTCCTGGGGTTTTATTCTTTGGGATGTTTTTGATTGCTGTTTCAATCTCTTTCCTTGTGATTGGTCTGTTCAAATTGTCTGCCTCTTCTTGAGTGAGCTTTGGGAGATTGTAGGAGTCCAAGAATTTATCCATTTCCTCTAGGTTATCCATTCTGTTGGCATATAGTTTTTTGTAGTATTCTCTTATAATCTGTTGTATTTCTGCAGAGTCTGTTGTTACTTCTCCTCGCTCATTTCTGATTTTGTTTATTTGAGCTTTCTCCCTTTTTTTCTTTGTAAGTCTGGCTAGTGGTTTGTCAATTTTATTTATCTTCTCAAAGAACCAGCTCTTTGTCTCATTGATCCTTTCTACTGCCTTTTTCGTTTCAGTAGTATTTATTTCTGCTCTGATTTTTATTATTTCTCTCCTTCTGCTGACTTTGGGCTTCATTTGTTCTTTTTTCTCTAGTTCAATTAGGTGTGCTTTAAGGTTGCTTATTTGGGATTTTTCTTGTTTGTTAAGATGTGCCTGTATTGCGATGAATTTTCCTCTTAATACAGCTTTTGCTGTATCCCATATGAGTTGGTATGGGATGCTATCATTTTCATTTGTTTCCAGGTATTTTTTTATTTCTTCTTTAATTTCTTCAATGATCCATTGCTTGTTCAGTAGTGTGTTGTTTAGTCTCCACATCTTTGTGCCTTTCTCAGCTTTTTTCTTGTAATTAATTTCTAGCCTTATAGCACTATGATCTGAGAAGATGCTTGTTATTATTTCAATTTTTTTAAATTTGTAGAGGCTTGCCTTGTTTCCCAACATATGGTCTATCCTAGAGAATGTTCCATGCGCACTTGAGAAAAATGTGTATTCAGCTCCTTCAGGGTGGAGTGATCTATATATGTCTATTAAGTCCAATTGTTTTAGTTTTTCATTCAGCTCCACTATTTCCTTGTTGATTTTCTGTCTGGATGATCTGTCCATTGATGTGAGTGGGGTGTTGAGGTCCCCTACTATTATTGTGTTGTTTTTAACATCTTCCTTTAGGTCTGTTAATAGTTGCTTTATGAATCTTGGTGCTCCTGTGTTGGGTGCATAGATATTTATAAGCGTTATTTCTTCTTGATGAAGTGTCCCTTTGATCATTATATATTGTCCCTCTGTGTCTCTCTTTACCTGTCTTATTTTGAAATCCACTTGGTCTGATATGAGAATTGCAACACCTGCCTTTTTTTCCTTGCTATTTGCTTGAAGTACTGTCCTCCACCCCTTCACCCTGAGTCTGTGTTTGTCCTTGGGGCTGAGGTGTGTTTCCTGGAGGCAACAAATTGTTGGATCTTGTTCTTTAATCCATTTTGCCACTCTGTGTCTTTTTATTGGAGAGTTCAATCCGTTCAAATTGAGAGTGATTATTGATGCATGTGGACTTAATGCTGTCAATCTGTCGCTCATTATCTTGTTTTCCTGTGTTTCTTTTCCTGTGTGCTTTAGACTACCCATTTAATACTGCAATTTCTTATGCTGGGTTTCTTAGATTTTTCATTATCTATGATTTGTGACTCTGTTCTGTACTTTATTTTAGTGTCTACCTTGAAGTTTGTATCTAGAATCTCGTGTATAATATAGTCTATTCTCTGGTGGTCTCTTACTTACTCGACCAATACTGATTTAGACCCTTTGCTCTTCCCCTCCTAAATAATTATTTTCATTTTTTATTCCAACTCGTCTTATTAATTTGTAGTTAGAGTGCTAAGATCGTCCTTGTTTTGGTAGTTTCCTTATTTTCACCCTAGTGCTATAGTTGAATATTTGCTATCCTGTTCTGGTTCTATCCATCCATCTTCCTAGTCTGTGGATTGTGTCCCCTTTCTCCCTTTTTTCTTTTTTCAAGTATGAGAGCCTTCTTGAGGATTTCTTGTAATGGAGGGCTTTTAGTTACAAATTCCCTTAACTTTTGTTTGTCTGGAAAAGATTTAATTTCTCCCTCATATCTGAAGGAAATTCTTGCTGGATAGAGTATTCTTGGCTGAAGGTTTTTATCCTTTAAAGCTTTGAATATATCACTCCATTCTCTCCTAGCTTGTAGGGTTTCTGTAGAGAAATCCGCTGACAGTCTGATAGGGGCTCCTTTATAGGTTATTCTCTTTTTTTTTCTTACTTCCCTGAGTATTCTTTCCTTATCATTCCTATTTGCCAACTTTACTATTATGTGCCTTGCGGTGGGTCTTTTTACATTGACAAATCTAGGAGATCTAAAACCCTCCTCTACACACATTTCTCTGTTGATCCCTAGATTTGGGAAGTTCTCTTCAAAAATTTCGTTAAGCACACTTTCTGCTCCATTTTCCTTTTCCACATTCTCGGGAATTCCTATGATCCTTATGTTCTTACTCCTCATTGAATCCATTATCTCTCGGAGATTTTCCTCATTTTTTTTAATTCTTAGTTCTCTTTCTTCCTCTGTCTGGCGCCATTCAGCCTGTCTGTCCTCGATTATGCTGATTTGCTCCTCTAAGTTGTCTACACAGGCATTCAGGGAATCCGTATTCTGTTTTATCTGGTCCATTGTATTTTTCATCTCAAGTAATTCTGTTTGATTCTTCTTTATGATTTCAATCTCTTTTGTGAAGTAACTCCAGAACTCGGCTTGTTTCTCTATCTTTCTCTCCACCTCATTGAGTTTTTTGATTATAGCTGCTCTGAATTCATTATCACTTAGTTTACCTAATTCCAAGTCCTCAGGACTTAATTCTGTGTTTTTATTGTTTTCCTTCTGGTCTGGGGCTTTTATAAATTGCTGGATGGTAGAGGAGCGGTTTTTTCTCATGGTGGTAGAATTCAGTTGCAGTTACAGCCTGTCGCCACTAGATGGGGGTCGAGAGCGGCGTGTTAGCTCTCCGCCTTCGGGGCAAGATGGCTGCGCCCACTGGCTTTGTTGGGGGGAGGGGCTGTTACTCACACGCACTGCTCTGGGTTCAGGTCAGTTCTGTTCTCTGGTCTCCCAAAGCCCTTGATTTATAGGGTCCCCGCGGACGGAAGCTTTCCCCCCGTCAGCGGGTCTCCACTGAATCAGTGGCAGCAGTCCTGGATGATTCCCAGGTCGCGTGGCCCCTCCCCCGCTCCTTCCCGACCCACGCCGCAGCGATCGCAGACTCCAGGGGAGGGAGCGATGTTCTCTCCTACCGTTCCAGCGCCTCCGAGGGTGTAAGCAAGGTTATGATCTCCGCCTTCTTGGTATTGTAGGTCTCTAACGAGCTGGCATTATGTTTATTCTCTGAAATTCAGTTCTTCCAATCTTTTGTTGTATTTTGGAGGGGAGAGAATCCCGGGTCAGCTCACCCCGCCATTTTGCTCCACCCACCCATCCTGGATTTAACAACATCTTGATCATTATAAGGAGCAATCATTAGAGAACAATTTTGACGTTGCTATGGTCCCCAAAATAAGATTTCAGCGAGTTAAGATGCAAAGGAAGTGGAAATAATAAGGGCAGAGTAGACTTTCAAGAATCTTGGCTATGAGGAGCTGGGATGATAGATATAAAGGGATGCAACGTTGAGGGAGCATCTCCCTTTTTTGTTTTCCCAGGAGTAAACTTAGCAACTGAGAAAGACCCAGGGGACCGGTAGGATAAATATAGTATAAAAAGTGCATAATTCATGGAGAAAATACCAAGTGAGAAAGGGGAGTCTTGATGGAAAGAAATGGGAAGCAGTTGGCCATAAAATGAAGGGAGGGTAGGCAAAAGTTGCACAATGAAGGTACAGATATGAATATGTTTGTAGAAGCTTAGCTGTGTAGATGGTGCATGATCAAATTCTACACTGTGCAAGATACATTGGTTAAGCTGCACTGGGAAAATTCGGTTGAAGTTGATTTTTAATACAAATGTTATAAATTGTCTTATTTCTCTTAATTATAATAGTCATCCACTTAATGAAGACTCTAAATAAGATAAATTGTATTGTGAACAAATCCAACAAGAAGATTTTAATAAAAGAATCTTGCACTCAAGACTGAGCTTGAAGGACAATTACAGAATGGAAATGAGTTGCTCATGTTCCACAAGGCTATGTTTTCATCAGTAAGACTGCCCTTAGACTTCAAGGACATCCAATCCATCAACTAAAGAAAATGCCAGTGGTCAGAATAGGGGGAATATTTGAGATGGCAGGAGTAAAAGAGGGGGACATGCCTAAAAATACGGGTTTTGAAACATTCACAATTTCTCACACCTTGTAATCTTCTATTTCTATTAGCCTGGTGGATTTAGATAGAGATCACACTTCCTCATTTTCCTGGTTTACATCTGTTGTCACAGTATCCTTTCCTGCTTCATGTTTATCATATGGTGATCCTAGATTTAGGCACACCTGCTTGAGCATTAAAACTAAGAAAGGTCATGCTGGATGTGAATGAATATGTCAAGTTAGGATAGCTAAGAAATATTAAAATCAGATTACTGTGTCCGTTGGTGTTTGCCCTAAGCCACTCCCAGCGAATGCATTTTGCTTTAATCTAATTTAATGTTGATATGCCTGATATTATAAGCTTAGCTGTTCAGACTACAGGAAATTAGCTAAGGCTGAACTATTGACCTGATGATAAAAATCTAACCACAGGGAAAATGCCTAAAAGGCTCATAACCCCCTAAAAGCTTTCTCATAGTCTCCTAGTGGTTCCTAGGTTAAGAACCAGTGCCCCAGAAAGAAATAGGTATTTGTAATATTATTTTTAAAAGGAAAAAAAGAAGAAGAAAGAAAAATCAAATTGTCTCCTTTTCCTATTAATTTTCTTTGCCTTCCTTCTTTTCCCTCCCTCTTTCCCTCCCATTCCTGGAAAACTAACATAATTTGAATATTGTTTCTTGAATACAGAGTCAAAGCAAAATGCTCCATAGGCAGATAAGGGATTTTATACTTTAGTTCAATGATTCTCACACTTTGGCATTGGAAATACCTGGAGGCCTTGTGAAAACACTGATTGCCAGGCCCTGCCTCCAGGGTTTGATTTCGTACATCTGGAGGGGAGCCAGAGAACTGCATTTCTAACAAGTTCCCAGGTGATGTTGATGCTGCTGGTCCAGCGCCACACCTGAGAACCACTGCCTATCTATAGGGAACTGTTGAAAATACACTCTTCCTCGTGTAACACTTGAGAAACTCTGATTCATTCTTCTCCCACCTCATTGCTTCCTAGATTCAATGAAGATTCAGGCCTGCATTGAAATCCCAGCTCACTCCTGATTAGTCACCTGCCTCAGGAGGCTATAGCCCTCAGGGGGCTCTTGTGAGTAGCAAGAATATATTAAGTTAAACGGCTACTAAGGTGCCTGATAACAAATCCAAAAGTTCACTGGTTACCAACACAATGCCTATAGTCATCAGACAAAAAGCCTAAATGAAAGCATCCTCCTTTGTCAAGTGTGTTCAACTGGGACACCTGAGCCTGAGCGGGCCAGAAGGGACTCATCTGCGGTCATTGAAACATCATCTTCTTTCGTATCTTCATATAATTGCAATATTGATGATTATTGGCCATTTTACAGATTTCTTAACAAAATTGAACAGTAAACCATGGTTCTAATTTAGTGGTTCTTAAACTTTTCAGGTCCTGGACTGACTTTGAGAAACTGAGGAAAGCTATGGACACTTCTCCCAGGTAAATACATTCAACTTGTCGGGGGAACAGTTAGCGGTCTCTTAAGGGATCTGTATTCTCCAAATTCAGAACCTCCTGCTCTACGTGCTTCAGTCGACCCCTTCCTGGTGATTGTGCGGTCTTGCCATCCTGTGATATGAAGGGCTGCTTCCAAGAGGATTTCACAGTCAGGATGGGATAGGCTCCTATTGACCTTACATAGTTTCTGTCTGTACCTCAATCTTCTTTTTTCCTAGAACTTGGCATCTATGTTAGTTTTAGCTGTTATGAGAAATTACCACAAACATTGTGGCTTAAAACAATGCAAACTTACTGTTTTACAGTTCTGGAGTTCGGAAATTCTAAAATCAGTGTCAGCAGACTGTGCTCCTTCCGGAGGCTCTAGGAGAGAATGGATTTTCTTGCCTTTTCCTGCTTCTAGAGCCCACTTGCATTCTTTGGTCTACGGCGACTGCCTCCATCCTCAAAGCCAACAGCCTAACTTTGTCAAATGTCTCTGCTGTCACCTTCCTATCTCCAGCTTTCACTCTGCCTCTTCTGCAGCCCTCTTTCCCTTTATAAGGGCTCCTGTGATTACACTGGGCCCGCTTGGATAAGCTAGGATAATCTTCCCATCCCAATGTACTTAACTCAATCATATCCGCTAAGTCCCTTTTGTATTTAAGGTAACATACTCGCAGGTTCTGGGAATTAGGACATAGACATCTTAGGGTGTGTGTGGGTGGGGGAATGGGACATTATTCTGTCTACACAGCATCCATTTATTGTCATCTCTCTAACACACACTAGTTCTTGGTTGATTATCATTACTGTCACCATCAGTCAAATAAAATTAATAACTGTGGACGTCAGTTAAGCAGTTTCAACTTCTAGCATTTGGTAGGACTCCAATAGCCACTCCATGAACTATGAAAAACTTCTGAAATTAGATATTTATACCCATTTAATAATGATGTTTCCAATCCTCTAATGTAAAACCTGCATACTATGGAAACATGGTCAAATGAGCCTGTATTTCGAGACCAACTGAAAAAAGATAGAAAAAGAATAAATTAGCTTACCTTAAAGGTACATTAAGTAATCCATCAAAAGTTCTTGCACTTAAGTGCAAAAAATCACCCTGAACACGCAATGAGAAAGACATAATGTTACAGACATAGTGTCAAAAAGAAAATCTTATGGCTTTTTACTTGACCCCATGTACAATATGAGTTTTTAAGGTAATGCAGTTTTAAGCTGCATTAATCGTAATATAATATTTAGAAAAGGAAATAACAGTCATTCACTCAAAAAAGATTGTTTTTAAAGCATCTGTGTGCCAGACAATGGAGATACTCTCGTTTTTGTGCTGTTACTGTGTCCTCATTTTTTCTAAATTTTAGGTTCATATAGCTTGCATAAAAAAATCCCATTATAGGTATAGGAAAAGACAAACTTTCAACTCGGTAAAATCTTTGTACCACAGTTTTTCTAAATCATTGTATCTGATTATGCAGATTTATTAGCCAAAACCACATTTAAAATTGTTTATTATCATGTCGGTCACACATGTTAAGGTTTTGAACCATCTGCTTTTCCAAATGTTCAAACATCACCATCAGCACATTTAAAAATTATTTCTTTTAATTTTGCTTATATTTCACCCAAACATCTCTCACTATGAACTATAATAATTATGGAATTTGTATTCTAATATTATTTTTCACCAAACTTTTAATATATTGCAATTTTAAACTGCAATAAAGCTAGTAATGGAGGTATAAAAAATAATTTTTAAGCAAATATTTATGGGCTCTAAATTGTCTCAACCTTTTCCAACAAATAGACTCCAATCCCTGTTTTGTTGTTATATTTCAGATATATACATATTCTCAAAATTCATAATGATACATAGGTAGGCAGAAGCTATTTGTGTTAAAAGGTTTGTGAGAAAGAAGTAATTAGTTCCTTTTCTTCAGCAAAATAAACCTAGAAGAAGATGGAAAAACATGGGCAGTGAGCGCTGAATGTATCAGGCCGCAAACTCAGATGCAAAGGAGGTGAATCCAGTCCTTGGTCACTTTGGTCACTTCATGATGGCATTTGCTGAGTTGTACATCATTCCATTAGCCCATCTGGTCTACAGATCAGACCAGTGGCCTATCAGTGGCAGCTGAGTCTTCGTCCTCCCCAGATTCAAAGCTTTTTGTTCCAATTCTTTTACTACTACAATGCACCTCTGGAAGGCTTAGAAAAATACTTGGCTGTGCTCCCAAGCCATGCTGGCATAAGAATTCTTTCAGGCTGTCTCAGATCCTTTTTGCCTAGATATTCAAGAGGCAATTCCTACCCACACCACACCATGTTGGATGGAGGCCCCTGAGGTCTTGCTGCCTCCCAGGACTTAACTTGAACTGGAGCTCAGATCCCCACCCACCACCACTGCTCTAATTACGGTTTCTAACATTCTTCTCTTTCCCGGTATTGGGCCCCAGATGTCAGCCAGGACACAAAGCCCATTCTTTGGGAATCACACCAGTATCTAACCCTTTTGTATCTGCCCTTCTTCCAGTCGCAATCTTGAATGTCATCTCCAGAGACAGCCAGCAGTGGCTCTGACTGTCTTTGAAGCTTAAACTTCTGAAGCTCAGAAGTGAAGTACTGACTTCTTTGTTCTGTGTTCTGCTATAATTAACAGTTCAAATTGGAGGTAATGGATGCCTCTTGCCCTAGCTGGTTAGGAGAGTAGTGAGGAGGGAATGAGAGGGCTGAAAGGGTCACTCTTGGGATAACTAGGAGGTGGATACAAGTGCAGAGTCTTAGTTTCAAACTCGTCTAGACAAGGAAAAGGACAAACATGAGAGTGAACATTTAGAGGGAAAGCTCTTAAACTGTGTGGAATTCTTGAAATTAGATGAATTGTGAAATGAAAATGTCTCTACTTGAGAGGGAATAGGATTAGAGAGTTAAATCCAGGCTAAAATAGAAGCATCTACTCAGGTGAGAGAGAGAAAATTGCTAGTTAATTACCCAGTTTTTTAATGAATGTATGATTTTATTTATTGTAATTTTTCTTGATCTAAGTTAAATTTTAGATTTTTTTTAATGCTTTGACGAATGAAACGTGCTGGGGCAGAAAGAATTCACTCACATTTTCATAGTCTGTTCTCTTCTGGTCATATGGTGGTAGCAAAATTTTATCTCAGGGACCGGCCTCTTGGCAGAGTGGTTACGCTTGCACGCTCTGCTTCAGTGGCCCAGGGTTTCGCTGGTTTGCATCCTGGGCGTGGACATGGCACCGCTCATCAGGCCATGCTGAGGCAGCGTCCCACATGCCACAACTAGAAGGACCTACAACTAGAATATACAACTATGTACTGGGGGGATTTGGGGAGAAAAATCAGAAAAAAAAAAAGAAGATTGGCAACGGTTGTTAGCTCAGGTGCCAATCTTAAAAAAAAAATTATCTCAGTAAAAAGTGAAATAAAGTACAGAGAACTCACCCTCATAATCCTCTCCCCTTCTTATTGTACACTTTTAATCCTAAACCTCAGATTCTGCCAAATATTATGAGAGGGGGTTCTATTTCTCTTTCTTTTTCTTAAATTTCTATTTTTATATTGTTGCTAAAGTAATACTTGTGTTTTGGCAAGACAATTATATTTTTGAAAGCACAATGTAAATTGTATTCTACATGGTAACAGGAAAAGTATCCAGGCACCAGCTCATAAGGGCATTATAGTTTCCTTGTATAAGTCAATAATCTGCTTAGTCCTATGGAGAGTGAAATGCTATGATTCTGTAAGAGGAGCAAGCTGAAACTGACAACCCGGGCATGCTTGCCTGGGCCACAGGCTGACCCCAGCAGATACTGGGCACTCGGGAACTAGGCACCCAGCTACTGATACCCAGAGAGCAGCAAAGCAATATAGAGATATCCTCAGCTGTGTAATCTATTTTGGCATTTGAAAGTTTATTTAATCCATCTTTTAAAGTACAACTTACCTAAGGTAATATGTAGCAAAATTTGTCCTTAGAAATGATCTCTTTACAATAATGGCCACTTCTTATTTTATTCTCCTTTTCCTCTTCTGGTTATGGCTTAGTACTGCTGATACTGTCAGGCTTTGTGCTTGACTTACCTATGAACTTGATTGAGCTGCTCTCCTGGAAGTCTCTGATGTGTTTCCTATGATAAGCTCATGAACATACTTTCTATGACAAGTAACAGGAACACTACTCAAACTAAAGGGAGTTTATTGCCTCCCAAAACTAAAAGTCTCGATGAAGAACAGACGCTGGAGTGGTCCAGTTAGAGATTTGCTTGGTTTCTCTGCAATGCTTTACTCTGCTTGTGTGTGTGTCAGCTTTTTCCTTATCTTGACCCCCTCGTGATTGTAACACAGCTGCCATCAACAATTAGGGCAACCCTGCTTCCTCATTCACATCTGGCTGCAGGGTCTGGCTTTCTGTTCTTCTCCATTAAAACTAAGGAAGGACTTTTCCAAGAAACACCCAGAGAAATTGCCCTTGTGCCTCATTAACCAGAATAGGCTTATTTCCATTCTTAACAAGTCTCTGGTAAAGGGAATTCCAAGACCAGCCAGTTCTGCCATGAGCTGAGGTCAATTACCCAAACCTTACTGTTCCTTATAAATGGAAGGAGGAGAAAATCATCATCATCCTGACCACCACGATCATCATCACTTCAGATAGGTTTAGGAAGTTAAACATATTGGCCTTCATTTATGGGCATTTTTTTTCCCATTAGAGACTGCCACCACTGCATCTTGCCAGTTACACTCCAGTGACCTATTTGCTCATCATGGAGCTTCAGGTGTTTCCGAACTTCTTATGTCCAACCCTTTCCTTCTCATGCACCTTGTGCAAACCTTCTGAATCAAGTACATTCCCTATTCTTGGGGTCTGCTAAATAAAAGTAAATGAATATACTGTATGCTGTTCATTCCTGTATTAACCTGCTGATCGATTGATATGCACTTTAGAAAGCTTCATGATGAATAACATGAAGGAATATCATTTATTAATGACGATAATTGATGCCATGTTTAAATTAATAAAGTTTGGGAATCCATCTCTTTAGGAATGTAACCGTCTACTGAGATCATGTTTCCATGAAAAATGAATTTATCTTTCATCATTTCCACTGCCATAAATTCATTTTTATTTGAATTAGTAAATGGTTCTAAATTTAAATATCAATTTTTCTAAATTAATGTGTCCATTCATTCATTCAATAGAAAAGGTAGTGCACAGTATAACCCTGAAGTTAGGAAATGGGCGCCTCTGTTTTTACAAAATGAAGGCGACACACAATTTTGTGTATTCTGTAGATGAATGCAACAAATATTTTTTTCTTTTTTTTATTGAGTGTACTCAAGACCTTCACATTTGTTGTTCATTTCACCTTCACAACATTTTTGTAAGGTAGATTTATAACTTCTATTTTACAGATGAAGAAAATAAGACTTAGAGAGGTGACTTGCCAAAGGTTACCCAGCTAGTTAAACGGCAAAGCTCTGAAAGGACAGAAAGCAGTAATCCTGACTCCAGTTTCCCCTATGAGTTCAAATAGGAAGTCATAATGGCTGGACGCCAGACAGAGCAAAGCCAAGGCGGCAGTGAATTTAATTTCCGGAAGTCATTTATTAAAAGAATATTTTGCCACATTTTAAACTTATGCATCTGCAGTTTGGGCCGATAGACAGATACTGTTGTTTGACCAGAAAAATTCTAAAGAAGTAAAAAATCACTACAGATGAATAATTAGGAGGGATTGCTCTTCTCTATTCTACAGAGTTTATAGAATATGTTAACCTGATATCTTTCCTAGACAAAGATAATTTTCCCAAAATTGCCCAATATGTAAGCAGCAGAAATTTAAAATTCCAATTATGGACATAAATGTCAACCCACAAAAACAGAAACCAGTTTAAGAGGCAAAGCGTTTATTGGGGATCAAAGAATTGCAATTCGGGGAGCACAAATTCCAGTAGAAACCCAAACAGTGTCCTGATTACAGGAGAGGGGCTTAGGGTTTTTATGGGAAAAAGGGAGGACAAGGTGAGTTGTATGAAAGAAGAGTTCACTGGTACTAGATAAGGGAAGGCTAGGTTTGGATTTCGTAGCTTGGCTCAAGGTTAGATCATCAGACAAAAGGCTAGACTTATACTTGATTGATTGATTAGCGATCCAGTCCTCAAGCAAAGCCCAGGTCCATCAGTTCTTACAGACAGCATATTCTTGTACCTTACTGACTTCTTGAAATATTGGTGGTTTGGTTCAGTTTGGAAGATTAAAAAAAAACAAGACATGAAAGGCAATTCCTCTGAAATGGCTGCTCTGGCTCTATTTTAGTACAGCTCCACTCATGTCATCTTTCACACAACTTTATACGTTAATGTCCATTTTTCACAAAAAGCATCTTGTAACTTTAGCTGTTTTAATTGAAGCCTCCTTGTTTTTACTGACCTTGATAGTTTTGAGGAGTGCTAGTCAAGTATTTTGTAGAGTGTTCTCAATTGGGATTTGTCTCATGTGTTTTCTCATGATAGGACTGAGGTTATCTACGGGTTATTGCCCACAGTCTTTTTCAGTACAATGTCAATGACTAAAGTCTAAGAAAAGCACATGAGAAATCTGAAATTACTGCTTTGCTCTTCTCATATACAGAAATTTCCCCATTCCCTGGAAAAAAATTGATTCATTTTACTACAAAACTCCACTTGATCTAAATGTCTTTTCGCAATTAGATCATAACAGCTTCAGATAATGTTCTCTTTTTGGATTTAAATAGGGACTGAAGTAATTAAATAGCAAAATCAGGTATTTTGATGCAGATCAAAAACAACTGACCATTCATAGACTTCCTTTTTAAGAATAATAACTTGGCTTGTTTATCAATCACCAAAATATTTGACTAATGCAGGATTTACAGGAGTAGGTTTGATCATTATCTTTGATATAAACCAATTAGTTCATATCTCTCCCATACGGGTTTCTTGGCAACATCAAAAAAGTATTGCTTTTTTGTTTGCTAAACTCAGTCTGGCAGAAATTTGTTCATTGTGTTATTGCCCTTTTGGCATAAGCTTTCATGTATCGTCTTCAACATTTTTAGCTTGTTTGCAGGAGAATACAATATCCAGTTTCAATACTGAAGCTCTTACTATATGGAGAATTTACTTTAATTTTCCATTATGTCATTGACAACTTATAAAACAGGTCTGTAAAAAATGGCATTTTTTCACTCAGATGCCCACTTATAGATAATAGTTCTTTTAAGAAATAGTGTGAAGAAGAGGCACAGTGAAAAAGATAGCAAATGCTTTACCTAACTATTTCAATTCCCAAATCTGGCAGCTCAGTGTCAGCATGTGTCTATCTTTGACCCACCCATTACCAATTGTATAGGTCCCTTGTTCCCATCCTTCGTGCACACTGAGATCAAAGCAATCTCTTAGCTGCTTTTCCTGTTCCAGCCCTAATTCACAAACAGGTAGAAAGAGGCAAAATATCTCTCAATTCTGAGTTCTGCCTTGTGACGCATACTAGAAGACCCCAAGAAGCACAACTGATGGACAATCCTTTGAATATTATCCGTGGAGATCCTTTTTTGCAATTTTTATTCTACGTCAAGAATTAAAAGTTAGGGAATTTAAATTTCAGTTCAAGCCAGAATTAATTTAATTTCCAGTTTGAAATACAAGATAGCAACACTTAATTTCAGGCAATTTTGGCTTCTCTTCCACCTATCATTTCCCTCCACTTTGGGTTTAAGTTCTTGCAAGTGTGCTAAGGACACTTGCAGAGGAGGAGGGCATTGTGTTACCTGCCATGCAGTTGTCTCTCAAACACTCATTGTTTCATTCGGTCTCCAGTAGAAGAGCCATGCAGTTAGCCTCTGAGACATCCCTTATTCTCAGCCATGAGGCCTCTGGAAGCCCAATGGCTTTCTTACTAATGTCCTGCTAAAACTGGAATCATGGCAACCATTCTATTTCTAAAATACTCTCTTTGCTTCTCTTATATCTCTGCTTCTCTAAGACCAGAAAATTTTCACTCTAGATGGAAGCCCCATTCTTCTTGAGCTTCTCTTTTCTACATTCTCCTAAGGACTTTAGTTTTTTAGAAATTAAAATCAGAAAACCTCCTTTTCCCCCCTGCTTTTGTCCTGACAGAATTGACTCTTGGTAGGAATTCCATTCCTCGTATTCTCCTCCCCGCCCTCATGACCCCCACCCCCCACTTTCATACCACTCAAGGATTATTCTGGGAGGCCAATTGGCATTTCTTCCTCTTGCTTCGCTCTCCCTGAAGAATTTCACTATAACCCCTTTTGGACTAGAGAGAGGCTGGGTCTCCATGAGGAAGGACTCTGCAATACTTGGGCAATTATGTACCTGAGTAATTTCCCGTTCCTCTAAGGGACCGATGACTGTTTTCTCAGGTAATCATACACTAGGGAGAGGGAATACCCAAACTTTTCTTAGACTGTAGAATAAAAGGTTCATTTTAATGTCCTGGGAACCTAGAATAAATCATGCCACACCCATTAGAATAGGAGTAAATAGGAATCAGGAATTAAAGAGACTATTGGTCCAAGTTCATCTCACAGTAGTTCTGTGGGGTTCACAAACACATACTGTGGTCATTTCCCTAGTTCTAGAATGTACAATAGGAATGGATATTTTAGGCAAGTGGTAGAACCAACATATTGGTTTCTTCACCTGTAGAGTAAGATCAACAATAGCAGGATAATGCAAATAAAAAACCTTGAATTCTACTCATTCAGGCTAAGATAGGATATCAAAATAAATAATAATAATGCATCCCGAGAGGTATGGCAGAGATTTGTGCCACCTTCAAAGACTTAAAAAGTGCAATGTGGTGTTTTCCATCATATCCCCAATCAATTTACCGGTTTGGCCCCTGCATAAACCAGATGGATCATGGTGGATGACAATAGCCCACTGGAAATTTAGCTTAACCCAACAGGATAATCAAAAAATGGCAAATATGTTGAAAGTCTGGATAAGATACATGCATTTAGAAGGTAGAAGGTAAATCCTACAAAGATTCAAGCACCTTAATATCAGTGAAATTTTTAGAGATAAAGTAGACAAGTCTTAAGGAATGTACTCTCCAAGGTACAGGACAAGTTATTCCCTCTTGTGTCTCCTACCACTGAGAAAATAACAGAACACATGATACATCTCCTAGGGTTTTGGAAGCAATATATTCCAGATTTGTGAAATTGCTTTGGCCCATTTATCAGATGACGCAAAGGCTTCTGGTTTTGTGTGGGGTCTACAGCAAAAAAGGATATTGCAGCAGACCTAGGATGTTGGTACAAGCAGTCCTGACACTTGCACTGTATCCAGCATGTCTTATGGTACCAAATATATCTTCAGTAGAAGACACCATATGGAGGCTTTTCCAAGCCCCAACAGGAAATTTAAAGTACAGACAACTAGAGTTC
The DNA here is from genome assembly GCF_021613505.1 of Equus quagga. Lineage (NCBI taxonomy): Eukaryota > Metazoa > Chordata > Mammalia > Perissodactyla > Equidae > Equus > Equus quagga. The sequence continues at coordinate 87,688,854 of NC_060273.1, forward strand.
CTGAACAAGGCTAGGGAATTTGCAGCAGACAATTATTCACTAAGTGAAAAAACAGCTGCTGGCCTAAAATTGGGCCCCAGTGAGGACAAAGTCTCTGTCTAGAGGGCAAATGACCATGCAGCTAGGACTGTCAATCATAAATTAGGTACTGTCAGAGTCATAAGATTGGACAAGCCCAGCAGCAATTCATTGTAAATCTGCAATGGTATATCTGGGACCAGCCTTGAGCAGATCCAAAGGACGCAAGTAAGTTGCATGAATAGATAGCATGGGACCCATAACACACTCCACTTTTTTTTTAAATTAAGAGCTTTATTGAGGCATAATTCACATACCATAAATACATACTTTAAACGTGTACAATTCAGTCATTTTTAGTATATTCAGAGTTGTACAACGATTACCACTATCTAATTTTAGAACATTTTCATCACCCCAAAAGAAACTCCCATTCACAGTCACTCACCTTTCCCCCTTCTCATAACTCTGGCAACCACTTTCTATTTTCCATTTTTATAGATTTGCCCATTCCAGACATTTTATATGAATAGAATCCTGCAACATGTGGCCTTTTATGACTGACTTCTTGCACTTAATGTGATTTCAAGCTTTATCCATGTTGTAACATGTATCAGTACTTCATTCTTTTTATTGGCAAATCATCATGCCTCCTTTTCTGGAGAATCATTTTGCCCGTCTTGCTTAGGAAATCATGCACTCTCCTCAGGGCACCTCCAGATAATGACTGACTGACTTTGAGCACAGAAGGCCAGCCGTCAGTGGTAAATTCACCCACCAGAGGTCACCATGGGAACAAGCTGAATCCAGACTCTGAGACCACATCCTTGCTGAGCCTCTTTCCCTGCCCAGTCCTGCTTCCTGAATGCCCTTTCTTGTTAGAGTCCTCCACCAATAAATCATTTACAATTTGAGTGCCTGTCTTGGGCTCTGCCTTACAAAATCTGAGCTAAGACAGATGGAGAAAATCACATAATGATGCTGAATTGTCTCTAAACATTTGACCACTTTCCTTAAGAAGTTTCTCGAATCCCTGGCCTAATATATTTCTCGAATCAATTTACTCATCACATCTCGTTTCAACTCTCCGCTACACCTTCCTTTTCCTTACTCTCAGCCAATGATCTATTATTTTTTTCCTGAGAAAAATAGATGCAATAATCAGAGAACCTTTTGAATCTTCCCACCAATAAAGCTACCCTCGTTTTTTCATATGTTCCTATTCACTCGGCCTTTCTTTATGGACAGTGGACAAACAGTTCACACTCCTATGAGTCAAGGTTTTGTCAGGAAAATACAACCTCTCTAGAAATTCCAAGTAGAAAGGATTTTAATACAAATATAGGGTTAGGGAATTGTTGGAATAGTTTGGGCGTTAAAGGACAGGAAAGTCACCCCTGGAAGTAGATGACTAACAGGAGCCCACATAGAAGCTAGTGTGAGTCACGGTAATCTCAAGGAGGGTCATCACCTCCAATTTTAACAGCCTGCTTGATTTTTAAAGTTCACCATCTTGCCACACACCAGCCTGCAACTGTCTCCAGAGAAAAGTGGCTTCTCTTTCTCTTCTGCCTTCAAATCTGCCTGTCATTGACTGATTCTAATCCAGAAGTGGATTCTGGTACAGGTAGTTCCAGGCATCCTCTCTGTGTACAAAATTTTACCACGGCCTACAAGGTCCAGCTGATGGAGTCCTCTCTGTTCCCTTCCCTGCCACCCACCTCGTCCTCTTGCTTAGTCTTCCATCTACATAGGCTTTCTTGCTGTACTTTGAGCCATCATACTTCTTTCTTTCTCAGGAACTTTTCTAAATGTGTGCTGTTTCTACTACCTAGAAACCTAATCCCCAAAATGCCAGAAAGTGAGTTTCACCAACGCAGGGCTATTTTTCTATGTTTTATTCATATTTTGTAAGCACCCAAAATAATAGTTGGATATAGTAAGTGATCAAAAACTACTTATTGAATAAAGGCACAAACTCAGAACTTACTCCCTTTAGCTCATTCAGCTGTGTACAGAGTTCATTGATCCCCCCGCCTTCCAAAGACACTGGGCCTGGGCCCCACACAAACGAATGTGTCAAAAATGGCCACTTTGGCCTTGACTCTAAGGCAGAAGTTACAAAAAATACATCCTGTGTCATGTTCCTTGTCTGGGCTGGCCACTCCGATGGGCACCTGACAGGACTTTAGAAACATCCCATCCGTGGGAACAAAACAGATAAAAACACCCCATCCATGGGAACAAGAAGAAATAACTCAAAATATCCAAATATCTAAAACCCTGAGTCAGAACCCAGAGAAACCTTAGGATAAAAGGGAGTCACAGGCATAGAATAATTGGGAGTCTCACTGAGGAAAGGACGCTTTGCCTCAGACCTGGACAATCGGCACTCCCACCCCCCATACAAACTATTGGGACTTCCCCAGCTGATTGTGTTGTGGATGTTGTAAATACCGATTTGTTGTCCTCTTTATCCCTGATCCTTGTTCTGTTTCCCTTTATCGATAAACTTTGATTGCTTAAACAACCAAGTAGCCTCCTTGCCCTTTACGGCTGCAGGCAACAAGGTGTCAGATCAAATAACACTTCAGAGAGGTGTTCCCTTATTCACTGTCTCTAAAATGGCATACTAGTCACCCCAATGGCCTCTGTCCAACCCCTTTCTCTGCTTTGTTTGCTTCATAATACTTCTAGTTTCTAGGAATATAGAAATAAAACAGATAAAGTCCTGATCTTAGAGAATAGGAATAGACAGAAAACACTCGAATAGGTAAATATACCAGGTGATGATACATAACGTAAGGAAAACAAAGCATGCTAACAGAGCAGAGAGTGATGGTGAGTGGTAAAGAGAGAAGGCTAATTCTCTGAATTTGCTGTCCTGCTCTGTGTGAGCAGGGAATTTGTCTTGTTACTCTTCTGTCCTCGGTGATGAGAAAAGTGCCTGAAATACAATAGGTTCTCAATAAGCATATGTTGAATAAACTGGATGTCTTGTCACCTTCCTTCTTTAAGGCAACAGGCAGAAAATGAGCTATCTACTTAAATGGGAGAAAGGGAAAATAGGGAATTCCTGGGGAAGGAAAAGCATTGGTTAGTATTTCAAAAATGTGATCTCACTCTAACATCATTGGAGTTCCCAGCAAATGATGGAGTCAGATTAAATCCTTATGAATCCAGAACTAGGAAGTGAGTCTGGATGATCCACATATGTGAGGTCTACTAATCCTCTATCAGGTAATTTCAGCCAGAATTATTTAATTTATGTGTTTTTAAAAGAAATCCATTTCTCCTTGTTTACTCTATTCAGTTTACAGGGTAGTTGTTGAGTAGTTGATGGTTTTAATATCTCTGTGTCTATGTTCACTGTCATCACCAAAGCCCACCTTGTTTCTCTTGGTCTTTAAGAAAGTACTTATTTGCTAGTGAGTGAAAATAAACACCTGCTTTCTAGGAAGGGAGATAATCAATAATCTTAAATATGAGAGGAATCATAAGTTGTGTATGATGCTTCACATTATAATGCTCAGCATTAAAATAGCTGAAGTATTTTTGCAAATAAGTAATAGAATTTGGAATTTAACAATTTTTCATAACCTTTCCAATAATTTTTAACACTGTATTATTCACTTATTGACAAACATATATTAAACATTTGAAAAGCATATGCAAAGGCCATAGTATAGGAAAGAGTTTGGCATGTTGGATGAACAGAAAGGAGGCCAGTACTCTAGGTGGCTGGAGCATAGTGAATGCGGAGGAGAAAACTCTGAGTGGAGGTTGAACCTGTATGCAAAGTGTTTGGATTTTATCTCAAGTGTGATGAGAAACAATGGAAATAGTTTGATTATGGAAGAGACGCTATTAAAAGAATCAGACTGAGAAATGAGGCAAAAGTGGAAATGAGAAACCACTTAGAAAACTATGTGTTTTGATAGTCTTATGTGTCGACTTGGACAGGCTATCATGGGCAGTTGTTTGGGCAAACACTAGTCTAGATGTTGCTGGGGATGAATTTGATAGATGTGATTAGATTTACAATCAGCTGACATTAAGTAAAGAGATTACTCTCCATTACCCAACGGATGAATGGGTCTCATCCATTCAGGTGAAGACCATAAGAGAAAAAACGAAGTTTCCTAGAGAAGAAATTCTGCTTCCAGACTGTAATACAGAAATTCTGCTGAGTTTCCAGCCTGCCAGCCTGCCTACAGATTTCTGCCTTGTCAGCCCTTACAGTGATGTGAGACAATTCCTTTAACTTCTTGATAGATATGTAGATAGATAGATAAATGGACAGACAGATATAGATAAGATATGGAGGTATATAAACATACACATGCATATCTATATATCAATAATCATAGTCATAATCTAAGCATAATTAACTAGATTTAGGTATACATTGGATAAGGAGTTAAAGGATAGTGTATTATATCCTAGGTTTCTACTTAAACAACTGAGCAGATAGTGATTTTATTTATTGAAATAGAGGCAACTGGGAAAAAATAAGCATTTGGGTGGTGAGGGTAGTGGGAATTAGTTCCCTTTTGTCCAGGTTAATTTTGTGATATCCAAGTATATACGTAAAGTTGTGAATATGTGAATGTAGAGCTGAGTGGGTGGTTTAAGTTAAGATAAAATTATAGGATTGCCACATAAATATGATATTTAGAGTTAAGGAACTTGAGGAGAATTTCTAGTAGGAGAATGAAAGATGACTCATGACCAAGTCCAGAGAGCCTAGGACCACAGTGTGAAGAGAACCAACAGTTAGAGCTCAGGTGGAAGTGGAAACACAGGAGTGATGAGAGAAGGAAGAGGTAAATGCGTGCTATGGTGTCACAGACCTAGCAAGAGAATAGTCAATAGTGTGGAATGATTCAGATTTATCTAGCAAGATAAGGCTAGAAAAAAAAGCGTTACATGGGATTGGCAAAATGGATGTCATTAATGACCTCAGCAAGAGTAGTTTTTGACTGGTGGGGAGGCAGCAAGACAGATTCAGATAGGTTCAAGAGTGAATGGTAGGTAAGTGGAGACAGTACATGGAGATAATTCTTTTAGGAAATTTTGTATTAAACAGGGACAGAGAGAGCTTGAGGAGTATGTGGTGTCAAGAGAGAATTTAAATATTTTATTTATATTTTGTTTTAAAGAGACCAAACTTTTTAAAATAAAATAATATATAAATAAAACAAGATGAAAAGATATATTGGTAAGTCCTGATTTCATCCTGACTTTGTCTCTCACCCTTGATAAATAACCACTTTTATTCATTTCTTGTGAAAAGTTTCAGTGTTTCTTTATGAAGATATAGTAAACATGAATACATATTATTTCTGTGCCCATTTCAAGCATATAAAATGCTATTTTGTATCTGAAGTTTTCCATTTCATAATGTATTTGGGAGATCTTTCCAAATTAGTACAGGGAGCTACCTCATTTTCGTAGTAGTTTTGGACACTTATATCATGGTTTGTTTAAGCAGCCCCCTGTTAATGCACTCCTGGATTTTTTCCAGTATTGTGCTACTATAGACAATGCCCAAATCAATGACCTTGTAAATATTTCTTGCTGTCTATATCCAGGCGCATCAGTTGAATAAATTCCCAGAAATGAGATTGCTGGGTCAAAGATACATGCTTTTATATAGATATTGCTAAACTGATTTCTATGGGATTATGTAATTTTACATTCCCATCAGCAATGTATAAGATGGCCTGTTTCTCTAGTCCCCTACCAACTGTTGTGAAAATCTTGAATTTTGCCAGTCTCTTGCTGGAGGCTGGGGACTCAGGTAATAAAGGTTTCCTACAATAATGTGATGGGGAGGAGGAGCCGTCACTGTTTACAAGGTCAGGTGTGTTACTGGGAAATCCATTCACACTTTCAGCTCTTTCAGCTCACTGTTGAAATGTGACAGAGTACATAGATGGTAATCGTACAGCTACGCTCCTATCTCCAGAAGGATTTGACTCAAATAGTTACATAGATTAAATGTCAGTTAGATTAAATCAAGAAACCAAAATTCTGAATAAGGAAAAGACAATGAAAGCACAGCAAGAAGTTAATAAAGTAAACTCTACAGACATTTTTAGTACTGCATTTTAACTTTGATTTTTAACTTGGTGGAGACATTGCCCAGAGTTTCCTGGTCTGAAAACCACAGTCCCGGTAATAAACCCTTCACCAGTAAAAAAGCCAGAGATGTAACAGATACCTCAAATAAAGAAAGATCATGATAAATGTGGTTCAAATGTGGTTTTTGTTACATATATTTAAAAACCTACTTACAAATTTACTGAAATTTAGGCAGAACTAACAGCCAGAGTATTCTTCTTCAAGAAGTTAACACTCATGTATGAAGTTTATAGAAAATAGATGTTTTTTACTCTTGTCTTTAATGGTCTTAAAATGATTCATCTTAAATACATCAAGAGGTGGTGGAGTCTACAGGGATGTGAAATATATTGAGAGAGAGAATGACAACCTATAATTTATTTCTACTGAGAAATAGTTGAGTATCTTAAATTCCCTCCTGTAATGATACTTAATTCAATTCTCTGCCTTCTGTCTTATGCTTTCCTTAAAGGAGACAATTTATGTAACTTTTAAATTGTCTTAAAAGCATACATAAGCAGTGTACAGCAATTTTTCAATTCAAATGACAAAAGGGTATAGAGTAAAAATTAAAAACCCACCCGGTCCCCATCCAGCTCCACACTTCTTAATTATTTAACTAGTTAGGAATATTTGAAACTGTCCTTGCAAATGTTTATATTTCTCAAGTACATTTGTAACAAATAAATAATAAATACCCTTTCTAACCCCTTTTTTCTTAGTGACATAGTATGAATATTCTTCCATGTCGGTACATCCTGACTTATCAGTCACTCTTTGTAAATCATTGCAGAGCATGGCAAAATATGGATTCTACCAATATTTATTTAACTTTTTTCTATTTTAGATTGTCTTCAATTAATAACACTGCCCTGAGAAGAATAAATTTTGATATAAATCCTGGCTCACTATCAATAATAATTTTTTTATTTCTAGAAATAGAATTGCTGGGTCAAAGTTACATCAATTTTGTATGCTGATTGGCACTGTCCTCTAGGAAGCTGTGCCCATTTATAATCCCACCACCTATGCCTATAAGAGTTCTATTGCTAATACGTTGCCAACTCTAGACAGATCGAATCTTTTTAATTATTCAAATCTGATTAGCAAAAAAATCTCATTCTTATTTGAAGTTGCAATTTCCTAATTGCTAATGAATTTTAAGATTTTTTTCCCAGTGCTTCATAAGTATCTGTAATTTTTCCATTGAATTTCCCATTCTCTATGCGATGATTGTTATTTGTATTACATCTACATTAAGTATAAACCCACAAAACCAGTTATGAATTTTGCATTAAACAGTTATATGCATTATTTTCAAATTAAGAGAAAATAATCTTTTATATTTGCCCACATATTTACCATTTCCAATACTCTTCATCCCTACCTGATGGTTGGAGTTTCTGCCTACTGTTATTTTTCTTTGGTCTATGGAAGCTCCCTTAGCATTTCTTCTAACACAGGATTCCTGGCTATGAATTCTTTTAGATATACTTTACCTAAAACTGCCTTTATTTCACCCTCATCCTTAAAGAATACTTTTGCTGTATGTAGAATTCTGGGTTGACAATTGTTTATTTACCATTTTAAAGTTATTGTTCCATTTGCTTTTGGCTTCCATAGTTTTGGTGAGAAGTTAGCCATAATTCAAAGTGTTGGTTGTTTTTTTTAATGTAATGTGGTGTTTTTCTCTTACCTGCTATCAAGAATTCCTCTTTATGTTTAGTTTCCAACAATTTGATCATAATGTGCCTTGGTGTGGTGTTCTTTCTATTTTTCCAGTTTGAAGTTTGCTAGGTTTGTCATACGTATAGTGAAAATTTTTTACGTCTATTGCCAAGTTTGCTTTCCAAAATATCTGTACTGAGTTATAGTCTCAATAGTGGCACTAGGAAGTTAAAATTTCCCCACATCCTGGCCTGCCAAACCCAATAGTAATGTGTACAAATGTGTAATTATTGCTTGATGGGCAAAACCTGATGTCATTATTGTTTAAATTTTCATTTTCTTTAACAATAAGATTGACTATCTTTTTGTAGCAATTGTCACAGTTGCAACTCCACATTTCATTGTGTGGTTTTTTAATGGCTTCCTCTCCTCGCCTGTTGACCTGATTGTGCTTATCAGTGTATCCCTAGTACCCGTCTTTCTTTCTTTCTTGCACACACACATATATGGGGTTGCGTTAAATGATTGAATGAATTGAGTTTTTAATTTTTGCATTGTTAAATCACCTGTTCTCATATTTTTCCCATTAAAAATTACTTTGCCTTTGTATTTTTTTATTTGTAACTATTCTTTATATACTATACATATGAACAATTATCTTTCCCTGGTTTCTAGATATTTTCTCCTGGTTTCTAGCTCTTTAAAAACTTTAATCCTTACTGTCTTTGTCTTAAAGAAACTTTGAATTTCATGTGGTCTTATTTGCTATTTCTTTCATGTCATGAATTACTTTGTCTGCTGATGGAAGTTTTCTACAAGCAAGGGACAGGCAAGGCACCTCATGATCTCAATTTCCTATAATTAATTACCCTGATGATTACACAGAGGCCCCAGCTGGGTCTTTATATGTTTTCAATGTGGTTGGAGTTCCTTTCGCCTTTGAAGCAGTTTCCAGCTGCATCCGTGTGAAGCTTTGTTTCACCCCTTCCTCTATTGTTTCTTTGATAATCTGATTCCATCTGTTTTCTATTTTCCAGTAATTTCTCACAATGTTTCAACTATGGAAGACACACTCTCTCGGTTTTCCCCCATCTTTTAGTGGCTTATTCTCTTTGTAATACTTTGTCTTTTATTGTAATGGATTTGACAGGAAGGATGGGGAGGGGGTGAGATAGGTGTGCTTAGTTCACACCATCACGATCTAACTCCAAAGGTTTTAAAGAGCTAGGAATTAGTAGAAAAGAGTTCAGTCATATTTATAGCATTTAAAGGGCACCTATAAATTACAAATATATACATAAAGGCAAAACAATTTTTTAATGGGAAAGGTGAAAAACAGCCAAATCACCAATATAAAAATTAAATGTCAATTTGTTCATTTCATTTAATACTTTTTTATTACAGAAAATTAATCCATTCTCATAGATAGTGGGAGAATAGATATGCTTAGACTTATTTTTCTATTTATCATTTTTAATATTTCTCTTTTAAAATTCCTGGTTTTTGCAAAATTGATTACACTTTCTTGTTTATTCGCTCATTCTAAACTTTGACCTTTTATTTCTATGCTACTTATGGTTAACCTTTAATTTTAAAAAATGTTTTAACTTTATAACATGTTTTCCTAACAATGACAAAAAGGAACTATCTGCAGCTTCTCTTCGAACGAAAATAAGCTTTTTCACCTGGAGAGGAAACATGAGGCAAAGCCCCCTTTCCTTCTGGTTGTACAGGAGGTAGGTTTATGGGCAGCAGAGCTTCCTGCTGGGCCCTACGCCCCTTCTTAGTCCAGCCCCACAACCCAGCATACGGAGGACGCTCACTTTAAGAGAGTCATTCATGTGGTTCTAGCTTGAAGCAAACACTGGAGCCTGGTGCCTCCAGACTGAGGGACAACTGTGCTTATTGCATTGTCCTTGTCTTACATTTCCCAGTTAGCTGCTCACAAACCTGCTCACACTCAAAACCTTTTCTGCCTCTGATCTTGGGGTTAATACCTGGGTTCTATTCTAGTCTGTTCTTTTCTTGTATTATTAATGGTTTCTGCAGCTCTGTTGGATTTTATTGTCAATTTGATCCCATTTATATATCTTCCCAAAATTCCTAAATACTTTTAGCTTATCAGTTTTCCTGCTTTGCTGTTTCGTATTTTTATATTTCTTCTATCATCTTAATGTGCCTTTAAGCTAAGGGAGAGAGCACTGCATGCATTTGGTCAGTCAGTTTCTCTTGACTGGAAGTTTACAATTTAAAACATCAGAACAAAATCTCAAAACATATTAATGAAGATGGTTTTATTGAGTTATAGGACAGGGCACATAAAAATCAAATATTTGAGTAAAATTTAATGATTTATTCAAAACTAGAAACTTTAAATATTAAAAAGTTCATTTTTAGTAAGCGTCTAAACTCTTAACCACTGATTGATTATTTAAAATCTTTAAGATTAAGGCAAATACTTAGTTATGCACTGAATCTCCAAAAAGGTAAAAAGAATAGTCAACTAAAGGTTCTCAATTAAAACAAATTAAACTTCTCACTTAATTAAAGAAAAGCTTTGCATATTAAGGAAATAGAGCACACAATTAATGTCAGTTCCCTTTCCCCATTTCATATTAAAGAGTCACATACTATCACCTCTCCTAAGAAAGCATATGAAAATGCCATATATAAAAAATCTTAAAGTTTGATCTCCCCCAATATTATTTGATCATAAAGTTCTTTGGTCAATGGAACATAAGATTTTTTCAAGTTATCCATAAAGTAAAGTGGATCAGAAATTTTCAGTGGACTAAATCCTTCTTCTACCAGCTGAAACTTCTGTAGTTTGAATGTCTCTGTCGTTTTCATCTTTTCCTATAAAGCAATTACCAGGATTAGTGGAATCACTTAATATTATCTATAATATATAAATAAAACATTTAACAATGTAGATTGTAATATTTAATTCTAACACTTTTATATCCAATAACTATCTCTATATTTACTACCAATAATTTAACATTAGAAATAAAAAATGCCCCCTGGAACATTTAAGTCTTTAGCTTGATTTACCTGTGAATTCTATTCAACATATAAGAATTATGAATAAAGTCAATAACTGATTACAACTTATTACAAATATGTCTCAAAACACATAAGCTTATTGGTTCAATTCAGTGTCGATACAATATTATGTACAGAGAATGCTAGTAGATACCAAGAAGATAGAAGCTGTAAAAGATAGCAATCTATTCCATAAGGCAGAAAACTCTAAGAACCAGAGGGAGTAAAGAATGATCTGAAACTTGGGTTTCCAAACTATGCACTGAGGTACCTTGTGTAGTACCTCTGTGAATTTCCAGGGTCCCCATGGGATATTTTAAATATTCAAGGTAAACCTAGTGACATCCGTTGGTCACTACTCACAAACTACTAGCTCAAGGTAGGTCACAGTTTCAATATTAGTGATACATTCTTTTCAATGATCTCATTTCTTTGTGAAACAGGGTTTTCAGTGGTTGCTGTGATAAAAAGCAGGTACAGCCAAAAATCAATGTGGAACATGGAATTAGGCTGGGCCTGTTCAGTCCAATCTAATTCTAAATTTATAATCCAACTTATATCTCCTTAGTACTTGTGGTTATTTAAAAATGAAGTATGAGTATTTTTTCTTTCAATTTATATACATTATTTTTTCAAACGGAAACTAATTTGTTAGATCTAAATACTTATGAGTTTGTCTTGACCTAACTACTGAATAAAGGGATGTTTAGGTATTTGTTTTGGCCCAAGAGTGCCATGAAATAAGTTTGCTGTTGGTAGTGCTGTGGAGTGGATTCTGACTCCTAGTGACCCCATGTACAGCAGAGTGGAACCCTGCCCAGTCCTCTCACCTTCTGGTGCTACCTCAGACAATGCTCCACTGCTATTCACAGGGTTTTCAGAAGTGGGTGGCCAGGTCCTTCTTCCTAGTCTGTGTTACGTTGGGAAGCTACACTGAAACCAATCCACCACAGGTGACCCTGCTGGTATTTGAAATACTGGTAGCATAGCTTTCAGCATCACAGCAACGCACAGCCACCACAGTATGGCAATTAACAGACAGGTGATATGGTTCCCTGACCAGAAAACAAACCCGGGCTGTGGCAGTGAAAGCACAGAATGTTAACTACTGGACCACCAGGACTGGCTATGAAACAATTACTGAGACACTAAAGATGCCATGAATCTAGAAAGTTTAAGATTCTCTGCTTTAAGAGATTTAAAGGAGATAAGGTATATATCTTTGTGGCAGTTTTGAGTATGGAGAAGCAAACTTGTTTTAAATCAGATGAATGTAGAGGTTCATATAAGGTTCTGCGAGTAACTCGGCCATTTTTATTCATCCTTCTGGCCTGATTCAAGAATCAACTTCTCTTCGAAACTCCTTCCCTGATCTCATGCCTTCTCTCCCCTCCTCACCCAAAACTGTCATCACAGAATTAGATGTGACTGTGTAGAAACACATATTTTTTTTCTCTTTTTTAGAAAATTAGAAGCTTACTGTATTTATACCATTTGATATTTGCTTTTTTTAAAAAAACAATATTATACCAGGTATATTTCCCCAGGTTAGGTAATTTTCATTGAAACAGTACTTTTTAGTGGTTTCATAAGATCTCATCTAACTATAATATTTTAATTAACTTTACTCTTATTCTTGAACTTACAGAGAATATCGAAAATTATTACTACTACCAATACTTTGAAGAACATCTTTACATATAACATTTGTGCACCTTTGATTATTTACTAAGGATAAATTTCTGGAAATTAAATTATTAAGTCAAAATATATGAAATTCTGAGTCTGATCATATAGTTACCAATCGGTGTTCTAGAGAGGTTATGATAATTTGTGTTTCCACAGCAGATGAAAGGAACAATTTAATTTCATCCCAGCTATACTGAGTAATATCACATTTTAAAACTTTTTCTAAATTTATTGGCAAAAAGAATCTTTTTTTTAATTTGTGCTAAACAGATTTTTAATGAAATAGTTGTTTTATTCATTTTGTCAGAAGTAACTTACACTTTGCATTGCTTATATCAGATCATTTATTATAAATCATTTATTAAATAAATATTTTGAAGGCCAACTAAGTGTCATGCATTGTGCTAACTATAGCAAATATTGTAATAAACATAACAGTCATGGCCCAAGTTCTTTTAGGTGTTTAATGATGCTAAAATATTTTCTAAATTTGTACAAGACTGATTTAGTCTTCGAGTAGTCTTACGCCAAATATTTCTTCTGCTTAATGAAAGTGAATTTTAAGTTGCCCTGGGGAAGGAAAAATGTTTAAAATATTATTTGATCCATCAACTTTCTACTCTAATAAAATACATTATTTCTGGGGCAGGATGGGAAGGGGCGGAGCTGGTGTGGTTATAAAAGGGCAACATTAGGTATCCTTGTTGTGTTGAAAGTGTTCATATCTTGACTGCGATCATTGATGCATGAAGCTACACGGGTGATAAAAGTGTGTGGAACTTAATACACACACACACAAATGAATACAAGTAAAACAGAGGAAACTTTTAAAAGATAGGTGAATTGTATCAATGTCAATATCCTGGTTGTTATAGTTTTGAAAAATGTTACCTTTGGAGGAAACTGAGTAAAGGGTACACAGGATCTCTCTGTATTATTTCTTACCACTGCATGTGAATTTATAGTTATCTCAATAAAAATTTCAATTGAATATATGTTACTTCTGCTTCATATTTACTTCCTTTAGTATTTCAGAGGATCGCTATGAAATAATCTGAGACAATATCTATGAAAGCTCTTAAAAATAAAAAACAATCATGTAAATGAAGTATGTATTTATGACAGTTCAGATGATGTGCCCCATTTGCCAAGTAGTGACTGGGCCACAAGGATTGCTCAGCAAAAGCTTTGAAAATGAAATGTCTCCATCTGTTGCTCCATTAGGGATCTAACAGTGATATGACAAAAGTATCCAGAAAAATTCTGTGTGAATAGATGTTAAGAGATGATGAGTACTGGCTTTGGGAAATTACATTTGAGGCACAATATTAAATAAATGAATGGCTGAATAAATGAGCCAGTAAAGTTACGCAGTACCTGAGTAGATTTGTTTTCTTTTTACTGTACTTTATTCCAGTAACCTAAGAAGAGAGAGCCCGCCTCTCAAAACCAATGAATTCAGGATTCCCCCAAAATATAAAGTCTCAGAGGGAGGTTGGACAGAATGAGGAAACATTTTAAAAGCAGAATTTCTTAAAGCAAATTGCCTGTAAGTTCTGCACACATCCTGCAGACACCTTAACGTCAGCTTGGTGGGACCTAACTTTAGGTACATTGCACCAAAAGTCTTCACAAGGCATGTGTAAGATGTAGTTTGGGCCTTGCCACAATCACTGGGAGCATCATTTTTTCCCTAAGGTCTTGATTGAAGAGGAAAAGAGCAATTCTATAATTAGGACAAAAACATCCCAGCGTTTCATCATGCTCCCTTTCTATAATCAAGCTTCAAAAATGGCATAAATTAGCATCCCAACACTTTTAATTGTTCTTGAAATTTTCTAATATAAATAAAATGCACGTATTACGTAAGGGATAAAATACTATTTTGTGATTAAACCATTTCTTGAATTCCTGGTCTTAAATTTGATGGGTAAATAAAATTCTCTGAATTCTTAAAATTCAGACAGGAAATTACCTGAATTCTTAAAAATCGTGGGCAGGCATAAGCTGGTAGATATGTTACAACTTGTTCATAAACTTTTTCCAAGTCTAAAGACTTATTTGGTTTTAAAATAATAGAAGCCATTCCTGCTTTTCCTTCATAATCTGAAAAAAAAGTTTGAAACAGAGTCAATTTTGTAAGTACTAGTTAAATTTAAAAAATAATCCTATTAATTATATACTAATTGTTGCAAATAGAGACATTAAATCCACTGCAGCAATAATAATGCAACAGTAGCATAAATGAGCGGATCCTTCCCTGAGCATATGATTTACTCCCTAGAAATAATTTAGCAACCGAGAACGGCAGAGTATATCCCTAATTGTCTACACTATAAAAATGAAATAGATGGAATGGAAAACCCCATAAATGATCCATAATTTGCATCCTACCACCATTAATATAAAAATATGAAGAGGAAACACTTACTTAAAGGCAAATATATTCCAGAGAATTGTCCATGTTAAGCATTAATGCAAAAAATAAAGAGCATACTTTTAAGTTAAGAAACTAGAGACTGGTATTTCCATAACTAATTCCACAGATGGCTTACTTCTTATCATGCCACGTATGGATTTTTCCAGGGGATCAGAATCTCCTGTAGCATTTCTCCAGCACCAGTTGCTGTCTATTAGAGTGACCATCTCCTTCCTCTGCCCCCCTGTGAAAACCCCCCAGTGTCCCCTGCACCTACAAACATTAGCTGGAAAGTATTGTCATTTAAAAAAAAAAAAAAAAAAAAAAGACAGCAAAGGAGAACAGCTGTCTGTGATTTCACGTTGGTCACTTTTCTTTGCCATTTTCACCATCATAAGACAATCCTTATATGCATATTTACAAAGATAAATGAGGCCAAACAGAGTTTTGAATAACTTTTGAAAAAAATTCAACTTAACAACAAGTGTTACTAAACATTTAAATTAGAACACATTCCTGTTTAGTGGCGTGTATAAACTCCAATCATAAAGAGAAAAATAATAGACTATTGAAAAGCTGTAAACTATTTTCAAGCATGAGTCACTAAAGTGAGTTATTTTAAGCATGAGCTTTGCTTAAAAATACACACATACATTAAAATTTAGTGGGTACCTTTTCCCTGAGGTGACCATGAAGTTTGTTAGCTTGGTCTAGGGCATTACTTGCCAAGACAAGACTAGGATATTTATTTTAACATATAAAAAATAAAAGGTTGAATTAGTTAAGATTGCAAAACTAAAGAAAAGCAGTACGTACTATTCTGAGAATCCTTCCAAACCCTGAAATATACTCATACCTGGCACAGCTACACCATACGCGTTTGTTTCCTGTATGAAATCCAACATTCCAATAGCATCAGCAACTTCTGTGGTTGCAACATTCTCCCCTTTCCATCTAAATAAACACAAAGGTCCAGTGAGTGCACCTATATTTGAAGAACTAGGTACCCAGTTCTAGTTTTAGTGCCTTGCATTTGGCTCTGTGCGAGCACCTAGTAACCAACAACAACGGCAGTTTGCAGAACAAAAGGCATTTCTAAGGTAGCACTTTGTTGATAAGTCAACAAAGTCAACATCAGTATCTGTTTTTTAGTGAAAATTATTTTATCTATGTCTAATGTATATAAATTGCTTACTGTAAAACACAACATTTTTACAATGTGTTATAAAAAGTAAAATAATGATAAATCCCTCTTTATTTTGTAATATAACAACAGTTAAGTACATACTGTTCCATATCTCTAATGACAGACAGAAAAAACTGAAAAGAAAGCTACAGTAGTTGTCTTTCAGTGTACTGACTTCCCTTAATTTCTAGGGCTTAACCCCTTTGGCTCTTCAAATGCATATAAATGAATATTTTATTCTAATTAAAATAATTTTACATAAAGTGAGCTCATAACATGGTACAGGAAGGAGAGAAAGTAGGAAGTATAACTCGTTTACTCAGTCAATCATTTTTGAATGTGTACTGTCTGTCTTTCACTGTTCTATGTCATTGACTAGTAAAGCAACATAATTTCATAAGCCAAAAATAATCTTAAGGAACTAAAAAAGAACACATAAGAAAAGAAAGTTTTGCTGTTTCACTATTTTTATCATTAGGTCAAGAATTAGACTATATTTGATGAAATTGATTTTCTGTTTTAACCCTACTATTTAGATTTCATGTCTGCTTCCCTGTTTTAGATTCTAAAGAAAAGAAGCTCAGATTTGGACCAAAGTGATTCATTAAAATAATTATAAAAGTGGACATCAAACTTTAACTTATGTTTCAATCTAAAAACAGATGGCCAATGAATTTTTAAGTGGGGAGACATTATAGAGCGAAAAGGGCTCCGTCCGCCCTGAAGGTCAAGAGCACGTGGTCTGTAATGTTTCCACAGAGCCTTGCTGGGAGCATGGTTCACCGTCACAGAACGAGCAGCACAACTGATGGTCTTTCATACCTGAAAGTGTCTCCAATACGGTCCCAAAAGTAAAGGAAATCCTCCTGGTCTTGGACTATTAAGTCTCCTGTGTTAAAGTAAACGTCTCCCTTCTTAAAAACATCACAAAGCAATTTCTTTTCCGTGTGCTTCCTGTTCCCCACATAACCAAAGAAGGGATTCTGTGCATTCACTCGAGAAACGAGAAGTCCAGGTTCTCCTGTGAGAGAAGGCATTTTTCAGTGATCTCATTAACCACCATTGCACACACTATGCAGGTACCTAAATTATATCCGACCAACACAACCAGTGTTGCTTATCTTACTTTCCTTTGAACTTATTTTTATTCTATCCGATATCATTTACTCTGGGTGTCTACATTTAGCACATCCTTTCACAGATTGCCATAAACACAAATTACTTTGGAAAAACTAACGAAAAGGAAATCGAATGTAAAGAAGGTTACGTTAACTTTATTTTATATCCTGGGTGGGTGGACCAATGGCTCCTTGTTTTTTGGATTACATAGATTTTAACAGTGATAATAATGACAACTATATACGTAATAACCATAATAATAATTTTAATAAGATTATGAGAGTAGCAATATTTATTGGGCATTTGCTATATAGCAAGCCCCATACGCCCTTTGCAGCAGTCATCTTGTTTATTTTTCACAGAAATTCTTTGAAATTGAAAATTATAATCCCTGTTTCACAGGGAAGGAACCAGGGCCCAGAATGAAGTAAGTTATCAAAGTCCAATAGATAGAAACGAATGGACTTAGAACACAAATTCAAGTCTCTATGATTTTGTAACAAGGCTTCTGTACAATACTTTGATCTAATTAATATATTATTAGAAATTTAAGAAAATGTTTTATTTGGATGTTCATTTGGAAATCCTTTACAGGCAAGAGATGAGACATGAAATGTATTGGTTTTACCTATATTTAGACACTTTATCTGAAATAAATTTTCAATAGGATTTATCCAAATTAATCAAGATTTTGCCCAGCAATCTGCAAGGTAAAAATCTACTCCTAAGAGAAGGGTAGAAGACAGAGGGGAGCAGCAATCACTGCCCTACAAGATTTCAAGGCCATTGTTGACTTGGTCTGTCCCCTGCCCCCTGCCCCCTGCCCCCCTTCTCTTCTGGATGAAGGGCAGCAACATCCACAGGATGAGTTACACGGGGTTGAATTCCAGCAAACTGTAAAGCAATTTGTGTCATTTTAACATTCTCTATTCAATTCCCATTGCTCCCACTCCTTATAGACATTCTGGCTTCCAAGGGCACACATGTCACTGGCCAAAACAAGCCAGCTCTGCTATAGCAGAGGCCTCTCATTGTCATTGTCATCACCAACACCATCATCATCATCACAATCATTGCCATTGTTACACTTATTGGGCACTTTCTGGGTACCAGCCACTACTCTGAGTACTTTACCTATGTATCCCATCTGGTCCTCATCACAAACCTGTAGGACAGGCCCTTCTAGTATCTTCATTTTACAGGTGAAGAAACTGAGGAAGAAAACCTGATTTGCCCAATGTCACACAGCTGCCAAATGTTGGAGCTGGAGCTTTTTAACCAGGTCCATCCAACTCCAGAGCCTCTCCTTCATCACATATTCCATCAGTCCACATTCCCTGTACTTCAGAACTTTCCAAGCCCCTTATATTTCCCTTAAAATTTATGTCCTTTGTTTTTCTTCTTCAGGAGACAGGTGACAGGTTCTTCCCTGACAAATTAATGACTACAAATGCTTAAAAAGGTCACAGTCTATTCTTATCTTTCCCTTCTGGATATAATTTATGCAAGACAAAATACTTTAATGAAAAAAATAATATTGAGTAACCCAAAATGAGAATTGGAAAATAGTAAACTTGATATTTGGAGACAATCTGCTTTTTTTCTTTTATTGACGTATAATTGACATAGAATATCCTATTAGCTTCAAGTGTACATCACTGATTTGATACGTCTCTACATTATGAAATGATCACTACAATAAGTCCTGTTACCATGTCACCATACAAATTTATTTTAAATTATTGACCATATTCCTTATGCTGTACATTGCACCCCATGACTTATCAATTTTATAACTAGAAGTTTGTACCTCTTAATCCCCTTCACCTATGTCACCTGCCCCCTCAATTCCTCCCTACTCTGTTCACCACCAGTTTCCTGTATCTATGAGTCTATTTCTATTCTGTTTTGTTTGTTCACTTGTTTTGTTTTTTAGATTCTACACATAAGTGAATCATATGGTATTTGTCTTTCTCTATCTGACCTATTTTATTTAGCATAATACCCTCTAGGTCCCTCCACATTGTTGCAAATGACAAGATTTCATTCTCTTTTATGGCTAATATTCCACTGTATCTATATACCACATCTTCTTTATCCATTCATCTATCAATGGACACTTAGGCTGTTCCTATATCTTGGCTATTGTAAATAATGCGGTATTGAACATGGGGTTGCATATATCTATTCGATGTAGTGTTTTTGTTTTCTTCAGATAAATATCCAGAGTGGAATTGCTGGATCCTATGGTAGTCCTATTTTTAACATTTAAAGGAACCTCTCTACTGTTTTCCATAGTGGCTGTGCCAATTTACATTTCCACCAACAAAGTGTACAAAATTTCCCTTTTCTCTACATCTTTGCCAACACTTGTTATTTTTTTATCTTTTTGATAATAGCCATTCTAACAGGTGTAGGGTGATATCTCATTGTGATTTTGATTTGTACTTCCCTGATAATTAGTGAGGTTGAACATCTTTTCATGTGCCTGTTGCCCATCTACATGTCTTCTTTGGAAAAACATTCAAGTCCTCTGCCCATGTTTTAATCGGAGTGTTTGTTTTTTTGATATTAAGTAGTGTAAGTTCTTTATATATTTTGGATATTAACCCCTTCTCAGATGTACGATTTGCAAATATCTTCTCCTGTTCAGTTGGTTGCCTTTTTGTTTTGTTGATGGTTTCCTTTGCTGTGCCAAAGCTTTTTAGATTAATGTACTCCCATTTGTTTATTTTTGCTTTTATTGCCATTGTTTGAGGAAACTGGTGCAAAAAATACTAAGATTGATGTCAGAGAACTGACTGCATATGTTTCCTTCTAGTTTTATGGTTTCAGGTCTTACATTCAAGTCTTTAATCCGTTTTGAATTAGTTTTTGTGTGTATGGTATAAGATAGTGTCCAGTTTCATTCTTTTTCATGTGGCTGTCCAGTTTTCCCAACACCATTTATTGAAGAGACTGTCCGTTCCCCATCATATATTCTTACCTCCTTTGTTGTAAATTAAGTGACCATACACGAGTGGGTTTATTTCTGGCCTCTCTATCCTATTCCATTGATCTATGTGTCTGTTTTCATGCCAGTACCATACTGTTCCAATCTGCTTTTTAAGGAACCCTGAGGTTGCATAAGCAGTTCTGGGATTCAAGTTCCAATGTCAGATATTGTTGTAATTGTAATAAATAAAACACACTAGAAAAGTGTTTAAATAAAGTTCTTTGCAATCTCTTTAGAAATGCCTTTTATCTTAGATGCTGTCTATAGAGGTGAATTAGGGAAAGATATTTGAGAAATTCTCCTAGGCTTGAAATTCAGAGGATTGGGAAATTTGTTTTTTAATAGATAAGGCCTATATTTTCTCCAGTCTTTCAGCTACCAGAAAAAAAAAAAAAAACAGGTTTGCAACCTTTAGCTTCACATTTTAAATAAAGATTTAAAGAAAATCATCTCTGGAATGTAGTTTAAACATATTCTGAGGCTGTAAAAAGTATTTTTGGCCTGATTTATTCAGAGTGGATCTCTAAACAATTCTAAGTGCATGTTTCTACATTTAATTTTCTAGATTAATGATATGTAGCAGCAAATTAATTGGGGCACTTGCTTTCATTAAAATTTCTAACCAAAAATTATAAGAAAGTCTACCTTAGTGGAGGAGGGAGAGTGAGAGGGAGAAGAGAAGGGGAGGGAGGTAAGAAGGCACATGCCAGGCCCTCTGCAGGGCTTTGCACACATCATCTCATTTAATCGTCAATGATAACCTTACAAAATAAATATTGTCACTCTATTCTACATATGAAGAAAATAAGACTCAGGTTGAGTGAGCTGCCTAAAGCTGTACACTTTCTAAATGTGAAAGCCCAGATTGAAATCCAAGTCTGGCCAACTTTCCCCCAGACCTACAATGACAAATTAAGTCATTCATTTCTATAGCATATTTTGGTGATATCAAGCATTCCACATGTGCCACTGTTACAAACCAGAAGTGATAGATTAAGAAAAATATGAGCCTAATAGTAACCACTTTTAACTTTTAATAATGTGCCATCTGAGTGATCCTTTTGGGCCCCCTAACATCTAATAATTAAACCATTCTACCTGCATTGAAATCCCAAATAAGTTACACTATATATTAGAAATAACCATTCTTTCTTTTCTAAATACAGTAGTAATTAAATAAAAATCCAGAAACTTTGAGGAGAAATCTTCAAATACAAGAATCTTACCTTTTTTTACATTACTACACCAGCCCTGTTCATTTCTAATGGGCTCATCCTTCTGAAAATCATACTTTATCAAGTCAAAAGTGAAAAAAAGCTGTAAAAACAAAATCAAACAAAAACAAAACTTGTTATTTATTTGGGCAGTGACATCTACTGGTAGTAGATTTTATGCTCAGTCAATTGAAATAAAGAATTGGAACGTGGATTTATTAAAACCGGTAAACTTTACTGATGAAAAATTAAATAAACATTTGAAAATCAAAACTGAAGGTATTAGTAAACAGAACTTAGGTACTGACATTTACTTTCATTTCTTTTATGATGCACTAATTTTAATCTTGAATGAGTGATAGCAAGCAATCCCTGCACATAATGAAATATTCTACTAATGATAGGTAGGAGGACCATTTTCTTGCCTTCCCCTTTTTGCAATCATTCAAAACATCCCTTGAAACGGAAAGTCTTTATAGAACTAAAATGTAAGCATGTGAATGCAAGGATTTTGTTTTCTATTTTTAACTTCCAATCCTTTGAAAAGGGACCAGATGCCTAAAATGTACTTATTATTTGACACACATTGATCTTTCCCCAGGCCTTGCACTTGAGTGTCCCTGAAGGAACACTCAGTGCTTCTGCACACTGTTGTGCTGGGAGACGGCAAATCTGTGGGAACATCCTCATCACATTGGGAAACAAGTTAAGTGGACATCTCTCCTTGCCCCCAAATATATCTGGCTCCCCCGCTCCTGTAATGTCCATATTGCCATGTAACGCAGATTCACAGGTCCACTAAAATCTGACCCTGAGAGAGAATCGCAAATGGGTTCAATCCGACCCGCTCATTTTATATATAAGAAAATTGAGGTTTTCCTGATCATTAAACAAGCAATTTCATTAAGCTCAACTAAAAAAACTAAAATGGAGGTAATAAAATGAAGTGAGAAAAAATAAGGAAGGATGAAGAGAGGGAGGAGGGAGAGAGAAATGAACAAATATAGAACAAATAAATGGGAAAAGATGAATAAGATGGATGTAATAGTATTATTTATTATCAAAGACTGAACAGAAACATCTCTGGTTTTTAATCTCAGTAAACTCAGCATGTAACTAGAATCAGAATTCATTATTTGAATTGAAATATAAATGAGAGCAACTAATATTGATTGAGCACTTACTGCATGCCAGACACTGTGCTAAGAGCTTAAGAGCAGTATTTAATTTAATCATCAAAACACCCTATGGGGTAGAAATTAGTATAATCCTATTTTACAATGAGGGCCAATGAAAGAGGCAGCAAAGGAAAATGTATTGTTATTCTAGACATAAAGATTCCTCATTAAAATGCAAGCTTGCATCTTCTTGGTCTTTGTCTGTAATTGGGATAACAGGATGTTGGCCACTTGCCTAATGACTGGTCAAAAGAAAGATTCCAGAAGTTCCGGAACTGCATTTATCATTTAGGCCAAACAAGAACAGAGCCCAGTTCATTACCTATTCTTTTCTCTAGTGTTTTAACATGCTTTGTATCTTGAAAAATTTGCCCAGCAACTGGTGATATTATTATAACAGCTTTAGTGTTATTTCTTTTAGATTAATTTGGCAACCACATGCATGGGTGATTCATTCCACGCCCAATCACTGTTCCATATGCCTGTTATCAGATATAGGGATTCAATGGTCAAAAAGTGGGTAATTTTATAATACAAAGGAAATTTAAATATATCACAGCATCTTCTAGAAGTAGTCTGGGTCAGAGCAGTAAGTCTCAGCTAGAGGGGTTTCTATCTTTTTTCCCTGCATTCAACAGGTCCCACAAGATTACAAAAATGGCCATTATAATAACATAAAAAAATAGATGCCACACTTTAATATCTCCTAAATGTATATGTACCTGTACAGGTACAGGTAAAGGTATAGGTATAGGTATATATGTGCAGAGCACAGCGGAAGAGGCTCCCATTCATACCAGGTTAGGAGCACGGATCCCCCAGAACTGTGCTGTGCACGCCTGTGGCTGTACACACTGCCCCTTGGAGTTCCCTCACAGATGGATCTCTATGCCTTTGCATACTCAGATTTGTAAATTTAGAAGTTGGAAAGGGAACACAAGAATCATTTCTTCTATTAACACTTGAGGAGACTTTGAATCCAGAGGAAAGTTACTTGTCAAAGTCAAAAAGTCAGGTAGTGGCAGAGCTGAGATTAGAGTCCTTGGTACACTGATTCCAGTGTAGGATTTTTCCCCTCAACATTCTGCTACATTGCCTCGACCTTGACAGCAGAGGCTCATTTATTTGGCACCATAGGTAAAGGGCAGTTTCTCTGTTTTCTTAAACAGAAGACTCTTAAAAAAATACAAACACGCACAAATAAGTCGTCTACCTATTATAAATCTATATTTTTATATATTGTAATATATAATATTATATATAATTAGGGTATTATGAATACTTATTCTTAGAATGCATTGTTATGCAACAGTATAGTTCTGAATAGTTTTCAGAGTTAATTGTGTTTAAAAATTATCTAAAAAAAATCAAAGAAAAGAGAAAAATAAGAAGGAAATTAAAAATTTTCCCAAACCTGAACCAAAAGTAAGCCATTGTTAACACATTGGAACATATTCTTAACTCACCCAAAGTGATCCCATTAAAGCTAAAACAGATGCACTCAATCTTCTGCTCAAAATCTTTGCTCACTTTACTATCAGTACCGTGGTCTCATTGCTGTTCCTCAAACATGCCAGGCAGGTAACCACCTTAGAGCCTTTGCACGGGCTGTTCATTCCACTTTGAACAGCAGATAGCCTCATGAACTCATTGCCATATCCTTCAAGCCTTTCCCTAAATCTTGCTTTCTCAGTGGCCTTCCCTGGTCAACCGATCTAAAATTACAAAAAACCCTACCAAAACACACACACATACACACAATCTCCTTTCCCTATTTAATTTTCCTCTTTAGTGTTTATGAGTATGTAATATAGACTGTATTTAACTTATTTATCTTGCTTGTTTTCTGTCTTCTCCAATAGAATACAACCTGCACATGGGCAGGCATTTATGCCCATTTGTTCACTGCGTTCACAGGGCGAGGCATATTGAAAACTTTGAACAAATATATATAAAGAAATGCATTTGATGAGCATCATTATAAATATGTGTTTAAATTGATTGAGAGGAAGGTAGAAATGATTAATAAAATAATTTATGAAAAATGAAACTATACCATTTTAATAAATGCAATCAATTTAAATTTTCTTGAATTTAAACAAAAGGAAATGGAACTAAAGTTAAACTAAATTGTTTCTTGAGCATATCAGTCCCTGTGGGGTAAAGAATTTAACCTTAATTCAAAATTTAACCAGGGGTCTGGCTATTACTTTCAGCTTCTTGGAGACAATCTCTAAGTCCTTGCAAGGTCTCTATAGATAGGAGTGTATTTGATGCCCGAGGGCTACAGCAACCAGATAGTAATATGATGTAGAGTGGCGTCTCTGAGCCACATCAATAATGTGACGTAGGGTAGGGACTTTGAGTCACCCAGCTTGACTTCCTGGGGGGCTGGATTTGGAGGTCAGCCATGGAGGCAGCCAACTAGATTTACATGATTGAGTCACCCCTGCCCCCAAAAGGCTCTGGACATCAAGGCTTAATGAGCTTCCTTTATTGGCAATAGTCCATGTAAATCACCATACATAAATTCCAGGAGAGTAATGCCACTGTCCTGACTCCACAGGAGAGGACACTAGAAGCTTTGCATCTGGTACCCTCCTTGGTTCTGCCATAAGGCTTCTTCTCCTAGCTAATTTTAACCTGCATCCTCTAGATGTAATAAGCTGTAACTATGAGTCTAACAGTTTTCAGTGAGCTTTGTGAGTCCTATCGAATTACCAAACCTAAAGGTGGTCTTAGGGACTCTCAAACAGCAATTGATGGCAGGAGTAAGGGTGGTCTTGTATGGACTGTTCCCTAAATTTGCAGTTGGCTAAATTTCCTAGTCCCTAAAAGATGTCTAATTTTAAGACATTAAAAAAGTCTATAAAAATGTGAAGAAAATAAGCCTATTGATTAAACCCCATATTTTATCTTTACATTGTATCTATGGTTTTCTCACTATGAGAGATGAAAGAATTAGCACTTATATTTCCTCCCACCCAATTCCCATTTTTGTTAGTGTTATAATTATTTTTATATTGTCAGGATTTACACTTGCATTCCATCTATAAACAGAATTCAGAGCTGTTCAATCTTCTATATTTAAACAGATTCAATCAAACCTTTTAATTGAAGGTGATTCCTTCATTTTTTCTGCTTTATCTTCTGGTTGACCAGAAATTTCCACTCAGTGAATTTTATAAAGAAGCATTGCATTCCTGTAAATCCACAGGTATTATGTTCTCTGATTTCTTAAAATTTTGAGAACACTTCTTTGTTGCTTTTATACTTGAAGAACAACTTAGAACTAAAATTCTTCGGTGGAAACATTACTTTCCTTTCTTTCTGATATTTAATGTTTTATTCTTGTTTTGAGCAATGTCTAAGATGTTTCCCATCTTCATCCTACACTTTCTATGTTCTTTGTTTTTTCTGTCTCAGCGTCTCTTCATGGTTCTTTAATTTATGTTCAGTAATTTCACCAGGATATATTTTTCTGATGATCATTCTGCGTAATATTTTTTTTCCTGGAACGCAATGTGCTCTTTTGCTAAAGATTGGAGTCTTTATTTTAAGGAAGTTTTCTTCTATTAGGTTTGAAAAAATTGTTTTTCTCTTTGACTTGATTTTTTCTACAGTAACACCAATTAAGCACATGACAGATCATTGTCTATGTTTTCAAAATCTATCTTTCTAATTTACTTTATATTATAAGAATATTTGCTTATTCTTTTTATTCTTTGTGTGACTCCTTAATCCTATCCATCTTGTTCCCTAGGAATGTTTATATTCCTGTTTATTTTTAAGTCTTTTAATGTGCTGTTGTAAGTCTTTTAATGTAGTGTTCATCTCTGTAATATTTTCATTTTTTCCTTTATTTTTTTCTTTGAGCTGAGCATGCCTACTTTCCAACTCTTTTTGTTGATTTACATTTTCCTTGCACTTTCCTCTTCTTTGAGCTCTTATTTTTAAAGAGAATATTATCGCTATTTTTGAACTTGTGGGAAATTGTTTTTCTAAACATTTCCTGGCCACTTTGGAGGCCTTATTATTTTAATGTGCATCCATATTTTTTTCAGCTGTCTTTTATTGAGATTCATTTTCTCCCTTTTTTCAAGTTTTATTTCCTCTAGGGATTTCATGTTTCTTCCTTCCCTGTTATTATCCCTGGGTGTAGAAAAGGAGAAGACAGTCCGTAACTTACTTGGGTTTGTCTCTTCCATGCATTGTCACAAATTTTTTTATATTTTTTCCTATGGGGCACATCACCGTTCAGATTCATGCATTTAAATAGTATGTATAGCACAGAAGAAGGACATTTGGGTTACAAGAACTCTGTGTTGCTGCCTCATCTTTGTCCTTCAGTGTTAACATCCTACCTTCATTGAGAGGCTGTTTCCTCTCTGAGATGGTAAGTCTCCTTGGGTTTATATTTCTGAGAGACACACTTCTTAAATCTCCCCATGTAATTATGGAATAGTTATTTGCCCAAATTTTTCTGATTACCTGCTATGTAGCAAACAATATGTGAAGGGAATAATAAAAGAAACTAGAATTCATATGATATTGGGTATATTTTTAAAAATTTACTAACTGAAAAAAACCCTAACTAAATGGTGTTGAACATCAGAAGTTTTCCAAATAAATTGGAGACAATCATGACTTCCAGCATTGACATTATTACAATCTGACAGGGAATTTAAGACATTAGAAAACTGTAATGAAGTCAAGCCAGTAATAGAAAATACAAATCTTCTTCATTGTGCTCCAGTTGGATGATTACTTTGGAATGACTCAGGAGCTTTAATAGGAGTACCAAATTTTTAACAGAGCTAGTGCAATGAATTGGGAAAATCAACTGTAAGGAATGTAAAACTCAGTAATATCAGCATTTATTCTTCCCCAAGTTTCTTTTGTTCAGAATGCAGACATATTTCTGAGATGTCAATAAGACCTTCAAAATCCCAAAGAACGCATTATGAAAATAGTTTTCACCTTCTTGAGGTTCCAAACATTAGGACAATTGCACCAGCTTTGAATCAATTTCTTTACTTTTTAAAAATTATATTTTTATCTCTTGACACTCCTCAATAATGTTTCTATTCTATTTCTTCAATTTATGCTCTTTTTTATTTCCCTCCTTTTATTTTCTTTGAGTTTATTTTCGTGTTTTTTTTAAATTAACTTATACAAATGGACATTTAGTTCACTAATCTTCGGCTGTTCTGAGCCAGGCCCACAAGTTTTGAAATGTAGCATTTTCATTATGATTCAGCTCAAACTATTTTCTAATTCCTATTTTGATTTATTTGTTGACTCACAGAAATTTAAAGATGTTTTATTTCCAAATATATAGGAGATGATCTAGCTGTCATTTAAAAATTTTATTTCTAGCCTGTTAAGCTGATGTCAGAGAACATAATCCATATATATTCAATCCTTTGAAATTTGCTGGAATTCCATAAATGGTCCCATCATCCTTGTGAATGCTTCATAAGTGCTTGAAAAGAATAGATATTCTGCAGTTTTTAAATACAGAGTCCTATGTATGTCCATTAGTTCAAATAGTTTGTTTATTGTATCATTCAAATATTTGCTATCACTGAAGATTCTTTTGCTTATTCTGGCTAACACTGAAAGAGCTATAATAAAATATCCTACTATGATTCTGAATTTATTTCTCCTTGAGGTTACATAAATTTTGAGACTTATTTCTTTACTTTCACTTTTATTCTTCAAAAAATATTATTGTTGAGTATAAATTCTATTTTGACAACTGTTTTCTCCAAGCAAGTCGAAGATATCTGTCCACTATCTTTTGTTTCCCATGGTTGCCACAGAGAAATTAGCTGTAAGTCTTATTCCTAGGAAGGTGATTTTTTCTCTGCTTTTAAGATTTTAGTGGCATCTTGATATAGTTTTTTATAAAAACATATATTAGGGGCCAGCGTGGTGGCATAGTGGTTAAGTTCATGCACTCCACTTCAGCAGCCTGGGGTTCTTGGGTTCCAATCCTGGGTGCAGACCTATACACTGCTCACCAACCCATGCTGTGGCAGCGTGCCACATACCAAAAATAGAGGAAGATGGGCACAGATGTTAGCTATGGGACAATCTTCCTCAAGCAAAACGAGGAAGATTGGTAACAAATGGTAGCTCAGGGCCAATCTTCCTCACCAAAAACAAAAAAAAAGAAAAAGAGGGGCTGGCCCAGTGGCACAGCAGTTAAATTCACACGTTCCACTTCTCGGCAGCCCTGGGTTTGCCGGTTCGGATCCCAGGTGCGGACATGGCACCGCTTGGCAAAAGCCATGCTGTGGTAGGCGTCCCATGTATAAAGTAGAGGAAGATGGGCATGGATGTTAGCTCAGGGACAGTCTTCCTCAGCAAAAAGAGGAGGATTGGCAGTAGTTAGCTCAGGGCTAATCTTCCTCCAAAAAAAAGAAAAAGAAAAAGAAACCATATATTAGAAGCCTATAAAATAATCTCACCTTATCTGCAGTTTCAGTTACCTGTGGTCAACCACAGTCTGAAAATATTAAATGGAAAATTCCAGAAATAAACAATTCATAAGTTTTAAACTGCACACTGTTAGTCACTTAGTACCTGTCTCGATTATCTGATCTGATTATCCGACTGTTGTGGGATTGCAGTGCTTGTGTTCAAGTAACCCTTATTTTACTTAACAATTCGAATACGCCAAAGAGAGGCTGTAAAGTGCTTCCTTTAAGTGAAAAAATGAAAGTTCTTGGTTTAATAAGGAAAAAAAAATCATATGCTGGGGTTGCTAAGATCTATGATAACTTTTATTAC
The DNA here is from genome assembly GCF_021613505.1 of Equus quagga. Lineage (NCBI taxonomy): Eukaryota > Metazoa > Chordata > Mammalia > Perissodactyla > Equidae > Equus > Equus quagga. The sequence goes on from NC_060273.1 coordinate 87,718,309, forward strand.
AGTATATTGTTATAATTATTCTATTTTATTATTAGTTGTTGTTAATCTCTTACTGTGCCTAATTTATAAATCCAACTTTACCTAGGTATGTATGTATAGGAAAAAACATAGTATATATAGGGTTTGGTACTACCTGCAGTTCAGGCATCCACTGGGGGTCTTAGAAAGTATCCCCCGCAGATAAGGGAGGACCCCTGTATATAATTTTTGAGTTATATAAAAATTAAAGGTACATAGAAATAGTGGATTGAAAATACTCAAGGAAAGTGGAAATAGTTAAATTAATATATATCAGGACTTATGCTTGCTGTTTATATGTTATATCATAAAATTTGAAAACTGAACAAAAGAATTAGGTATCATTATCTCCATGTTACAGAGGGAAAACATGGGAGATGTTTGCAGTTTTCATAACCCACAGCACCACAGTTCGTCTAGAGGCCACTGCTTTATTTATGGAAGTTCTCACCTTAAAAAAAGAAGTTGATAATATTTACCGTAATTTACAAGCACAAAGTCTAGAAGAGAGATTAGGAGACCTCAATGTATTTCTTTTGTAAAGAAAATATTGTACTTACTTTGTAAAAGAAATTTGTTCTCCCTATTGATCCAATTTTCCCAGTGTGATTCATGAAACAAATGTTTCCTTCAGTAGCTCCATAAAGCTCACACATCTTAATATTTCCAAATCTGTCTAGAAATTCTCTCCATACATCACTTCGTATGCCATTTCCAACTGCCAAACGCACCTGATGATCCTTTTCTTCTTCTCTCTGTTAGAAGAAAAGATTTTATTTGTAATTTATTAATTCTGGTTCCCAATTCTTTCTTTCAGCTGTTACTTAAATGGCAACATCTAGGGGTAAGTTGCATATGTGCAATAATGGAGAGGAAGTAAAAAGAAATCATGTAAGTCTGTTGCAGAATGGTGTCCAACAGCTAATGAAACAAACACTAGCCCAGAGTAACATAGCTTTTATTTCCCCACATCTGGGAAGAGCTCTTCCTAAATTCCAGATTACTGAAGCCTTATTTTGGTAGAGATCAAGTAAGGAGAAAGCATGTATCAGGAAAAAAGCATTACTTTAAAAAATTATAAAATAATACTTGAGTTTGTATTCTCACTCTATTATTTATTATCTATATAACTTTGAAGAAGAGGTTGAATACTATTCTGATCTCGGTTTATTCATCTGCAAAAACTGATAATAATACCTGTCTCGCTTACATACTGCAGTATACAATTCACTCAGTTCCCAGCATACAGTAAACCATAGATTGAGCTCATCTAATCACGGTAATATTTGGCTTGAAAACATTATGAAACCTATTTGTAACTATTATTTTTGAATGTACAATATCTTCATATTTTTACTTCTAGTTCATATCTTAGAATTAAAGGAAAAATAGAACTATATTTTATTCTATATTCAATAAGCACTATGTTAATTAACATGAATTATACAGGGATCAAAAATTGGAACCTCAGTAGAATGGCTATTATCAGAAGACAAGAAATAACAAATGTAGGCTTGGATGTAGAGAAAAGGGAACCCTTGCACACTGCCCATGGGAATGCAAACCAGTGCAGCCACTATGGAAAACAGTATGGAGATTCCTCAAAAAATTAAAAATAGAACTACCATATGATTCAGCAATTCCACTTCTGGGTATTTACCCAAATAAAATGAAAACACTAATTCAAAAAGATATTTGTACCCCCATGTTCATTGCAGCATTATTTACAATAGCCAAAATATGAAAACAACCTAAATGTCTATCAATGGATGAATGGATAAAGGAAATGTAGTATATACACACAATGGAATATTATTCAGCCATAAAAACAAATGAAATCTTGCCATTTGCGACAACATGGATGGATCTTAAGGGCATTATGCTAAGTGAAATAAGTCAGACAGAGAAAGACAAATACCGTATGATCTCACTTAAATATGGAATCTAAAGAACCCACAAAACTTCAAGCTCATAGGTACAGATTGGTAGCTGCCAGAGGCAAGGGGTGGGTGTGGATGGAATGGGTGAAGAGGGTCAAAAGGTACAAATTTTCAGTTATAAAGTAAAAAAGTTATGAAGATTTAATGTACATCATAGTGACTATAGTTAATAACACTGTATTGCATGTCTGAAAGTTGCTAAGAGTAGGCCTCAAAAGTTCTCATCATAAGAAAAAACATTTGTAACCACGTATGGTGTCAGATGTCAGCTAGACTTATTTTGGTGATCAGTTTGCAATATACACAAATATAAAGTCATTACATTGCACACCTGAAACTAATACAATATTCTATGTCAATTATACCTCAATAAAAACAATTAGAGTAAGAATATATTATCAGTATAGTCATGGTAAATCCATTGATTCCTTCCGAGCTACTTTCATCCCCGCCAAAAGTAATACAAAATAACAAGAACTAATAATAAATCAACAACAATAACAAAATACAGAAATCAGTGACCCTTACACTTGCAATTAAAAATGATTAACTGATCACATTCTTTATCTCAGTTCCTTCTCAGTCTTAAAGGAAAGATTTTAATATATTAACTCTCAAAAACAAAGAGAATGTGAACGAAAAGTAATTTTGGAAACTGAAAAGTGAATAGATAAGAGGCATGTGACTAGGCAGAGTGAATAATGCTGAACTCTAAGCCTGCAGGTGGGAACACAACAAGTGCTCCTGAGAGTGTCAAAGAAGCATCAAAAAGAATGAGTGGGAGCTGGCCCTGTGGCCTAATGGTTAACTTCAGCGTGCTCCACTTCAGTGCCCTGAATTTGCAGATTCAGATCCTGGGAAGGAATCTACACCACTCATCAAGCCATGCTATGACAGTGACCCACATACAAACTAGAGGAAGATTGGCACAGATGTTAGCTCAGGGCGAATCTTCCTCAGGAACAAAAAAAACGCATGAGGAAGTCTGCCTTGGAAATTTGTTTAAGAAGTATTTGCACCCCTAGATACCCTAATGTAGATGATGCATCTGGGAGTCTGCTTTTGCTACACTTCGGCCAAATACTGGAGACTTACTCTCTGGAGAAGTCCAACCAGACAGCTGCCAGTTTGGGTTGAGGAAATCTACTGGAAATAGTAGAGTTAAATGAAAGTCTGAATACCAGTTGGTGAGATCACTAAATTGTTCTGCTCTGATCTCAGAGCAAAACTAATCTATACTGAGAGAAACCAGAATATTGTTCACATTTGGTAGGACAATGACTGATTCTTGAAGATATCCAGGGCAAATGTCTTCAAGAAAAAAATAAATAAAATTGAGTAAAAATACTTGAAGTGTTTGTTAAATCGTACTGAGAAATTTCAGCTATGATGGAGCGTTTGAGAAGGATTAGTGACAGGCATTTAGAAAGCTAGATAAAAGAAGGCAATTATTATCAGGAATAAAAAGTGGAAAAAAAACAAATTGTAATTATATTTGCAATACATTATGTATATTAGCTATGAATAAAATTATATATTATAATTTCTTTATAATGCTAAAAACGGATAATCAAAATATTTGCAAATTTTCATAATTATATTGGTGCCTTAGAGGGAGAAGAAATATGTGTGAATATGAGTAGGAAGCCAGGTAAGTGATAGTTAAAACTGAAAAATTGAGAATTAGTAACATATATATTCTATTGAGAAATATAGAAGTAAATGATAACCAAAAATATCTTAAAATAATTAAAAATGTTGACCTCTAGAGATTAAGTATTGATAACAGGAGGGTACTGTTTATCTTGAGAGTACTGTTTTATTTTTGAAAGTCATAAAAGTACCAAATTGATAAAATAAAAACTATATTAAAACAAATAAGAGACAGGGGGCTAGCCCAGTGGCATAGCGGTTAAGTTTGCATGCTCCACTCCAGTGGCCCGGGGTTCTCTGGTCTGGATCCTGGGCGCAGACCTGCACACTGCTTATCAAGCCATGCTGAGGCAGGCGCCCCACATATAAAATGGAGGAAGATGGGTACAGATGTTAGCTCAGGGCCAATTTTCCTCAGCAAAAAGAGGAGGATGTTAGCTCAGGGCTAATCTTACTCAAAATAAACAAAAAAAATTAAGAGACAGCTAAGACTGTGGATACATCAGAAATGACACTCTGCCTTGCTGATTACCTTAGGCCCACATCAATAGGGTTTAAGGTAAATACTCTGCAGATACAGAAAAGAAGTCACTCAGATAAGAGCAGCTCCTTCCCAAACAGGATTCTTTTCTACCACTAAATATAACCCTGGGCAGTTCTGCCCCGGTTCTCACCTGTGGGCATGTCAGATATTGCCTACCTGGTATGGAACTAGCTCTTGGAAATTCCACTGCCATTCTCCTATATAAAACAGTAGCGCCGCAAATCTTAGGATTTATTGTGCTTGAACAGAGCACACTCTTTTCTATTGCAAAATTCTTGGATGCTTTTCAGGTGAGAGATGAGTTTTAGCAAGTATCACTGTTTACAAAATGTGTTGGCACATTCCAGAAACCAGTAGGAAGCTGGTTTATAAACTAAATTCCATAGACTTTAACTTGTGTGGGCTATAGCTGTACAAGCTTACTGAATAAGAATAAATATTCATCCAAAATGATTCCATTGATATAGAACATCAAATTATCAAAACTAGGATAAGGTTTCTGTTTAGAAATATCAAATTCATTATTTAACTCTCAAGATATCTTTACTCTGTCTTCTTTTCCTTTGAAAGAAAACTCAGAAGATCATGCTTTGAGGAGTACGAGGAAAAAGAGAATGTCTGTTTCTTCTGATGTTGAAATGCATGCACATGCTGGAAAATTTAGAAAGTATAAAAAAATAAAAAAAGAAATAAAAATAACCTGTAATCCTGTGACATCAACATTACTATTTTTATATATCTATATATATATACATGAAAAGTTAGTTATAATGAAAAGTCACACTTTGTATAGAACTATATATTCTAGTTTATTAATATATTATATTCTGAACATGGTTCTGACCTATTAGCGCTTATCTTTCAAAAATATGATTTTTCATGTTTATATAATTATTGTACAATTATACCACAATTTATTTGCTATCACCTATTTTTGGATAGCCACATTGTTTTTAGAGATTTTTAAAGAAAAAGATCATTTAAAGATTCATTGTTTTAACGTTAATGTGCAACTGAAATTTCACAAGATTGTAACCTATCATTAACTCAATTTAAAAAAAAAAGATTCATTGTTTTAAAGATTCAAGTGAATATCTTATCTATAAATCTTTGCATCTCATTAGGACAGATTCCTGGAAGAAGCCAATAGTTGTAAATATTTTTATGACTGTTGCCAAATTGTTGTATAAAAAGGACATCCTATTTACATTATACCTCCTCACTGCACTAGAACTAAGGATTTTCATTTAATTTAAAATATTGTCAACTTGATAAAGAAAATCTGGCTTATTTGTTCTTTGTATTTAGTTTGTTTTTCTTTGATTTTAGGCAAGTTGAATGCTTGTCATATAGTAATATATTAATAAGATTAACACTTTGTTTCAATAGTATTTGTTTCAATTTAATTTTTATTTTTAATATTTTTATTCAATGTCTTAATTTTTATAATTAAATATATTATTCTCTTCTCTTGTTAATATTTCTACTTAATTTATGATAAAAAATCTCTGTACCCATCCATAGCCAAAAAAATTGAAAGATTATTTTCTTCTTTACATTTAACTACTATATTCATCTAGAATTTACTTGTGAGAAAGGTATAACGTTCTAAATTTCATATAATGATTTGTCTCACTCATGGCCAATTTAGACTTCATGAAAATTTAATTTTAAATTTATTCAACTGTACTTATCCAAAGCCTTGCAAATAGAAGCTCCTCAATTAATAAATGTCTAAAATTTTAATCTGATTCAGTAAGCACATGAACACAAAATACTTTTAAACAATTCTTTAAAATTTTCCTTTAAAACATAACTGAGAATCTAAAAATAAGAGTAAAACATAAAGAGAGAACTGAAATAAGTGATATAAATTAGTTATTTTACAGTTTATTGAGATAATTATCAAAGCTACCAATGACATCATTCAGATTTTTGTTTGCTGATTCAAATCATGAGCATGAAAACAATATGATTTATTTATAATAATAATGTAAAAATTATATGAAGTCCTGTAGCAAGCCCAAAAGATATAGTTATTTTTGCCATGCACACACACACTCACATATATATACATATATGAAGAGAGAGAAAAATATAAACAAACAGAAGCTTAAAAATCTAGTATGCACAGGAATGAAAATTTTACCTAAAAGAGATCTACAATAAGTATTAGCATAAAGTCTAAATTGAGGGTTAGCAAACTACATCTTGCAGGGGTCAAATCCAGCCTATCTCCTGTTCTTGTAAATAAAGTTTTATTAGAACACAGCCACACCCATTTATATGGATTGTCTATTGCTGCTTTTGCAATACAGAGGCAGAATGAAGTAGCTGTGATAGAGACAGTATGATCCACAAAGCCTAAAATATTTACTAATCTAGTGCTTTACAGAAAAAGCTTGCTGACCCTGTCCTAAATTATAAATAAAGTCAAAAAAGCAACAACTTCTTAATGTTAACACAAGTCAAGCACCATCTGGTTAGTTGGACAATACATTGGTGCCACAAATATTGGTTCATTAAGCTACCTCATCCGGATTCCCATGTATGTTCATTTTATGTTTCTTTCTTAGGAAGGGCTTTATGTCATTGGAAATAACTGGGAGTTGGTTTTATTTGTAAAGTGAGAGAATAGCTTCTGATGCACATTAAGCATATTGGTAGGTGAGTAAAATATTGGTCAGATGAGCCTTCTTAAAAAGCCTATCCTGCTACTGATGTTGTGTAGCTCTCGGTGACCCCGAAAAATGACTGGAAACCAAGGGAGGGCATCGAGCAGAGCCTGACGTAATAACATTAACCCGGCACCAACTGGCAGGTTGGTAGGGGTCAAGGATAGCAGGTGAAGTGGTCCAGATAAAAGATGATGACGGAAGAACGCATCTTGTGGTCAGGGAAATAGAAAAGGAGGGTCAGCAGAATGACAACTGTGAGGAAGAAAAAATCGTCAGGATTAGCAAAGGGAGGCTTAAAAAGTGACCCTGGAATATACAGAAATTGAGAGGAGGGTCTGGGGTTGCTAATTATATTTGGTTTTATATGTGTCCCTTTTGAAGCTGCTGTGAAACTAGCAGTATATCATCTAAAATACAACCAAATCTTCCTAATGCCCATCTATAAGTTAAAAAATCCCCTTCTCCGTCCATAAGTCCCCTCAAGGCTTCTTTAGAACAAATTCCTGTTCCTTTTCATTCTTTCTGAGACATGAGGTTACTACCTAAATATCACTGGATATCTAAGCTATGTTGGAAAAAGAAGAGGCGAGCATGTGCAAATACAAGTACAATCAAATGAATGAATATGTAACACCTACCTATATACATACACAAGAGAAAGACATAGAGTGGCTGAGACTAAGAGACAGAGAAAGACAAAGAGATGGAGAGAGTCAGAAAGCACGAGAGACAGACAGACAGATAGAAAGCGGGAAAGACAGAGAGTGGAAGTGAAAGAAAGTGAGAGACCTACAGAGAAAGAAAGCAAGAGAAACACAGAGCAAGAGAAGAGAGAGAGAGAGAGACAGGGAGAGTGAGACAGAGAACAAGACAGAGAGCCAGGGAAGGGGTTGGGGGGAGAATATCAGCAAAATAGAGAAAGAGGCAGAGTGAAACAGAGATAGATAGAAACATAGAGTGACATATGCAGAGACAGAGAGAGACCCACACTGCGAGACGAACACAGAGAAATGCAGAGAGACACACACACTCACACAGGGATGCAAAGTGACACACACTCACACAGACATAGAGACTTGCACGCTGAGAGTGAGATACAAAGACACGTGCACACAGAGAGACTGTCTCCGTCTCCCTCTCTCTCTCTCACACACACATACAGATACACACACACGCCGAAAGAAAGGCAAAAAAAGACATAAACTAGACACAGGGAGGCATACTCAAAAAATGAGGGGGCGCACACATAGAGACACAAATACAGAGACACTGTTGCACACAGAGACACAGGTATTGAGACCCTCAAAAAGAGAGAACATGCAAATAGAGACATACAAACAGGAACCAAGGTAGAGAGAGACTGAGAAAGGGGGCAAATATGGAAACCCAGAGAGTGCTGGATGGGAACAAGAGACACATTTGCAGCCAAATCAGGAGAAGCGAAGGGAGTAAATATGTTTGAGCCCCATGTCCAGGTTATGGTGTTATCTCATTTTAATCACCATGATAATTCTATAAAATAAGAAACATTATCCTCATCTCATTTTGCACCTTGCGGTAATCAAGTTCAGGTCCAATGTCACATACTAAATAGACAGAATTCGAACTCATTAAAATGTACATGCTATGTGGGCAGAGACTGCTGCCTGTTCTGCCTCTGCTGTACCCCATTGCCTAGGATAGTGCCTGGTGCATAAGAGATGTTCACAACACATTGGTGGAAAGAAGAAAGAAAGGGAGGAAAGGCAGGTTGAAGGAAGATAGAGAAAGAAGGAGGGAAGGGAGGAGAGAGGGAAGAAAAGAAGCCAAGAAGGAGAGGAGGGAGAAAACCAGCTCCAAAACCCCTCAAAAGCCCATGCTCTATTTTTCCAAGCCTCTCCCCATGATTTCAGTCATAGGAAGCAATCAAAACATGAGTTTCTAATTCAGTAGTTAGTGCTTAAATGTTTACACACTCACGCACACACACACAGAGTAAGCCATTTTATGATATACAGAAAGTACTCATTTCATCTTCAGCCGTAAAATCTCATTCAAAATTTAAAAGAGAATTTGCTGAATGGGTCAGTGCTTTTAATATAGAGATCCCAAGATCTTGGATTTCAGTGGACCAGTCTCCCCCTGGCTTTCAGCGGCACGCATCAAATTGGCGTGATGATATCAGTAAAGAAGTCACATCAAGTTGAAAAAGGCTCTTGTTTCTTCAAAAGGTTCTTCGGGAGCTATTTTCCAGCAGTGTCTGGTGAACTGCCATATGCCAGGCAGTGGTTGAACTAGGGTTACCTCCTACCAAGTCACAGATTTATTCATTCATTTTCTGAAATAGGCAGGCCTCTAACAATGCCCTCCTAGAAAAAAAGGCTCTTTCTTCCAGAACATGTGCTTAATCCTACTCAGAGAATCTAAAATACACCCAGGCTGAATAGCCTCTTTATACCATATGAAATGTGAAACTCTGGAGTTTCTGTTTAAATACAGGTAATTTTTTACCAACCTTGATTTCTCAGGACACAAAGACTGTTGATCAATGGAGAGACAGAATAAAACAGAAATTCATAATGAAAACAAAGGGGCAAATCATTTCTGCCTTAAGCCCTGGATAATTGGTTGCTTTAGGTACAAAACAAAAATCTGGTCTAATTCCTAAAGCATCACCTAAAATATTTAACAAGACATTTTAGGGATTATGATTCTTCCATCTTGATTCAATTTAACATAAGACCTCTTCTTCCTAAAACCCACTGATAATTACACATGCACACGTGTCACACCAGCATACCCCATGTAATAATAAGAATAATTACAGATTCCAACAGTTTGTTTCCTTCACAAGCGCTCCAATATTATACACGGAAAAAATATGTGCAGCAAGTCAAGTGGGTATTACAGAACAGGTACAAAGTAACACTAAATGCAAACAGGATGTCAGAGAATCCTCGGGCAGAAAAGCAGACAGAGCTTCTTGCACTGAAGCAGGAAAGGAATGGTCGGGGGGCGGTGGGGGCCTCTTTTGAGAAAAGACGGGAGAGTATTTGAAAGAAGAGGCCTGCAAAGCTGAGACAGTCCAGCTGCCCCTAAAAGCCTTTGTCATGTTGCCTCTCCAGCCTGAGTCTGCGCAGGCCATAGTTTTAGAGATGACAGCCGTCAGTTCAAAAAACCATTTTCAGTCATAAATAATAGCTTGAAAAGACCTCTGTGATGTCAAGTGTGACAGCAGAAAGGAACCACATTGTGGGCTTATTTCAAACTCATTTTCTAGATATCACAGGAATAGGGATTGCCATTTACAAACCACGCAGTCTAAGTAGGTGCTTTCCATCCTGGCAGCGCTTGAGAGAACTGACAGTGGAAGGAAAGCAATGCTTCAGAGCAGACACTTCAAAGTCGCCCTGCGGAGAAAGATCAGCTCCAAGAGTCTGCAAGACCGGCCTCTAACCTGAACGACTGTGTTCACTCGCCTGAAAAAAAGGCTGCGTAGATGTGAAGGGAGGTTGACCTTCCCTGGAAGCCCAGAAAAAGGGTCACCTGAGCCGTGACGACTACAATTCATCAACTCAGTGTTCTGAAAAGTGCAAGGGCCCGATGGCAAGATCATTTCTGCTGTGAGGTGGATGCAGCAACGGCCTGAATCCTTCCACGCCATGATGTGAACCTTTGATTTATCCACACTCCCTCAATGGACTCTGTCCTCCCCAGGAACTCTGACTTTCTGATTATAATTCAGCTTCCTTGCAGGTCGGGGACCAGGCAAAGATTGTGCTGGTCATGAGCACAGAAGTGTCCCAACAACTGGGTCAGGAAGACTGAGGAAGATCTAGCAATGGAAACAAGTGAAAGCTATAAACTGGCATTCTTGAGCCTGGCTTATGCGAGTCTAACCTAAAGACTTGTACTGACAAATGGGGCTCTGAACCTAACAGGCTGGAGACTAGATCTTCAATGTTGGCATAGTCACTATGATAACAAAAACCATCTTGTAAGGCCCCTTGGGAGAAGACTTAAGTCTCCTTTTCTAGAGAGCACCCAACATTGTGGTCAATCTGTTTCCATTTGAATTTCTACACTTAACTAATTAATCCTTATATGAACTCTAGATGTAATTGTTATTATACTCATTTTATAAATGAAAAACTGGGGTGAGGGCTGCTCAGAAAAGCAAGATAATTTGCTCAAGATCACAGAGTTTATAAGACATGGAAGTAAGGTTTGAATTTTCAAGCTCCCAGACTCCGAGGGGCAAACAAATTAAGTGACTTGGCTGATGTCACATGGTGAATTCATGGAAAAGCTCGAATTAGATCCTTGATCTTTTTCATCTAAATTCACTATTTTTTTTCCATTGGGAATAAAATGATCTACTGGAAAATTCTAGTCATTAATCATTTGCTGGAAATTCTCGTATTTGCTAGTAAGCGCTCACTGCAGAGTAAAGAGTGACAAGACTGACCATTTCTGACATTGACTTTATGTGTCCAAAGCAAGGATGTCAGGAACAGACTATTAAAGGAATAGGCAATGTGAAAAATAGCAAATCAATGATAAAATAAGTAATTTTGGATGTAAATTTTAAAATGTTAAATCAATTTGGAATGTAGGAAAACCTTACTAACATACTACATTTATAGTAACAACAGTATATTACCCAAGAGGAAACAGGCATAATATTTTCAGGGTTTCTAATTTCATATGTTTATTTCTAGTGTTTTAATTTGTGATAAGTATAATATCATAAAATTGTTAATATTTTAATATGATTAAAATTCTATTTTAAAATTATCATGATATATTTAAGTGGACTTTTGCAATCAATGTAAGATTTTTATTAGTCAAAGACCAATTATTTTTCAACACTCACAAAAATTACACTAATTTTATAATGACATTGGTGGAAAACATTAGTACATTCCCTTTAAAAATAAAATCCTTCCATTTGCATTGGGATTCCCAGTTTCACATTTTTTTACTCATAACTAGATTGTGAGAATCAAAGGCCAAATTAGGAGAAGTAGGTATTGTTACCTATTTTTTATAAAGACAGGAACTATGGCTCAAAGAGGAGAAGTGACCAGCAGAAAGCCATTCAACAAGAACTTGAAACTGAGCCCATGTCTTTTGATTCCACAGCCAATGCACTCTCTGATGACTTTCTATGTAAAGCTAAATTTGTTGGGAAATTTAATAAATAAGGGATATGTGTGTTCTTAATGGAAATGACAGCATGAATGGTATAAGCAGAGAGACAGAAAAAGATGTATATTTTATATGCACCACTACCCATGAACTATAAATCAAGTACCAAAATTAGCACTTATTAAAAGCCTTTAATATATACACAGTTCTAAAACATTCCAAAATATTCATTAATTCCATTCTAATTCTATTAGCATTAGGCTGCTAATAGATATTTCTTATTTTAGTCCCTCATATTTCTATATTTGTTGTTTCTAAGCAGAAAAGGAGGTTCTGGTCCCTTGCCAACTTTTCTAATTGCTTTCATATCTAGTATGAGAATATTAAACATATTTTTGGTTTATTTAAGAAAAACCTGGTTTTAAAAAAGAGGCGATTTTTCAACCATATAATAATATGCTTCTAATGTTTGGGGAAAAGAAATAATAAAAAATGTATAAATATCTTGAAACAACTAGGCTTTAGAGATAAAATCAATTGTTTTGAGCGTTGCAGAGAAGAAAATGGCAATGAAACTAAATCAGAATATATTAATAACAATTAAAGTTCACATTAATTTAAAAATGTCATTCTTTAGAGGTTACTAAGCATGATGAGAAAAGTTTCCAAAGCTTAATGCTTTGATAAACTGCATCTTTTACAAGATGTGGAATGGGGAAAACACAACAATAAAACACTTGAAGTTATATAGAAACTAAGAAAATGAAAACATGATAAAAGAACAAATTTTTATATATCTAGTTTCAATAGGACAAAAAGAATAAACAGCAATGCACTGAACCAGGGACAAGGTAATGCCAATGCATTTAGCCTGTGACCGTCTTCAGACTCATTCAAAACATAACTGGTAAAACAAACAAGCTCAGGAGATGCTGATCAAGTCAGCATCATTTAGCCTCCCCACTGCAATCTTATTCTCTGGTACCGCTGCACCTTCCTCATCCTCACATCTTCTCTAAATATGACAAGGGAAACTCTTAAAGCTTGAAAGAAATGATGGGCTTTCTTTGGAGAAAGCAAAGTAGGTGCACTTTCAAACTGAGGTCTTAAAAAAAATCTCACAGCACCATCATTTCATTATTGTCATTCAACATTTTCATTTTGTTACCTTCAAAAAAGAACCCAGCAGGGGGCTGGCCCCCGTGGTGGAGTGGTTAAGTTCTCGCACTCCACTTGGGCAGCCCCGGGTTTCGCCCCTTCGGATCCTGGGCACGGACATGGCACTGCTCATCAAGCCATGGTGAGGTGGCATCCCACATGCTACAACTAGAAGGACCCAGAACTAAAACAATATATACAACTATGTACCAGGGGGCTTTGGGGAGAAAAAGGAAAAATGAAAAAAATCTTAAAAATAAAAAAAGGAACCCAGCAAACACCTAGGCATTCACTGCTGGATTATCTAAACATTACTAGGGAATAATTTAGTACAACTTGTATAGCTTTTAATGAAAAATATTTAATAAATATTTATCAAATATCCAGGTACTTTAAAATGTTTCTCTTTTCATAAAGGGAGTTGAGTAAACCCATTTTGTCAAAGTTTTAATATACTTTAACAAAAGTGTACAAAATCATAAGAATACTATCTGGCTCCTAGTGAATTTCTTAGCTTTTAAGAAAACAGAATAAAGAAAAGGGATATGATATACAGAAAATATATATACTGAAATACATATATTAAAAAGTATAGGCTATGCCTTGAGAATGTCAAAATGTAGGTATTCCACATTGAGAGCTATAGACAAACTATATAGCCTAAATGATAAACCATAATATTAACTTGAAAAATAGTATCATACATGTGTATGATAACACAGGTCTTTGCTTTGTTAATTAGGTCCCAACCTCTGTACACTTTGGGCTCCAGAATCCTATGTCCAGCTGCTTATTTTACTTCTTCACCTGGATGCCTAATTAACGCACCAAACTTAACAAGTCCTAAAGAAATTTAATTTTCATTCTTCAAATCTCAGTTTTCCTTATCTCTGCAAATGCTTCACAATTTTACCTAGATGTTTGAACCAAAAACCTGTGACTCATCCTTGATTCTATCTGATCCTTTACTCCCTATCCCTCAGTTAGTAAGGCTTATTATCTTTGCTTCAAAATAGATCCCAAACTGGTATCGTTTTTCCAGTTTGTCTTCATCTTTTTCCAAATGCTTTGATGGGAACAAAATCCAAACTTCTCCTCCATGGTCTACTGAGCCGTACAAGATCTGGCCCATGGATGGCCCAGCCACACTCTCCTTCTCTTCAAACATTCAGGCTGTGTCCTCTAGGGGCTTCTTCATTTTCAGTTTATTCTGTTGCAACTGCAATCCCCTCAGCTTTTCCACGCCTGGATCCCACTTGTATCAGTTCCTCAGCTCATAAGTCACCATTTCAGTGAAGTCTTCCCTGACCACTCAGTCTAATTAGCAACGTCCCACTCACCACCCCTCACTCTCCATCACCTCAATCTGTTTTGTTTCTTCATAGTACTAGTCATTGCCTGTAATTACTTTTCTTCACGTGTTTGCTGGTTTATTTTCTCTCTCTCTAAACTAGAGTGTAAGTTCCATAGAAAAAAAGTCTTGTTTATCTTGTGTGTCCCTGTATACCCAAATCTACAATATCACTTGAATGAATAAATGAGTGAATGAATGAGTGACATATAAGATCCTATCCCCAGATATATCCCTTGGTACAGCTAATTATCAAGTGCCCTAGGCAGAGTTATTTAAACAAAATAAACTGTGCAGCAGGAGTCCCCCAGAGGATCAGTGACATCTAGAGTTCCGCTACATTCCTCCTCTATCAGCATTAAATGCAGCATTAACATGAGAAGAATACAGAGCTAGACCCAATCAGAATGAAAGACAACTTGGAAGACTGGAAAGTGAGGAAGAGCTGCTGGGAAGAGATTAATGACCCCATCCCTCTGCGACTGAAAGGAGCCAGAACTTCCACTTTTTTTTAAGGATAGTGCTGTTGCCAGCAGTTTGAGGCACATCCAAAGTTTACGCCAAAGGAACTTTTGTAACTGGAGTTTTGCGAAAGAGAAAAAGACTGGGTTGGGTGGGGTGTCGATAAATGCTTCGAGTCAGGGAAAAAGCCAACCCTAGAGCGTTTTTATGCAACCACATGTAAGCACTCAACACAAACTGAAACTTTTGCCTGCAGGTAAATCTGCACCAAATCTGCATACATTTAGAGAATATGTGGTTTTGCTTTCACTTAAGGATTTATTTTAAATAAATGTCTATGGGGCTTCAAACCATGGCTTATGAGTCATTCAATTTTAATTCTTTAGGGTGTGGACCACATCACTTGTTCACTCTCTGGCCCTACCTGAATCCACTGCTGTGCTGGCTGCACAGCAGCCACTGCCCGTTTCTTTCAGCAGTTCACTGAAAGGAATGAATATTGAACAGCAAAAAAGCAACATCTCCTTGAAGGGATAAGAAGTGATAACAGAATGACTTTCTCCTTTTCCTAATCTTTAATGCCAAGAGCTGCTTGAACTCATTCTGTGTGAAGGGGATTAGGTAATACAATGCATGTCTGCTCAAAAAAATTATTAAGTTTTCCTTTGGGAAAAACTGTATTTATTTCCCTCTTCCTCAATTTGCCTTCAGGCAAGTGCTTAGAGATTATTTCACAAACACTATCTTTTCTTCAAAGAGCTTTAGTTAAGTATTAAAATATTTAATTAACTAAAAGCAATCAGCAACTCTGCTTTCAATTCCCAGCGCTCTCAAATTCTTTGCAGCTATAGTATTTTCCCAAAATTAGGGCATTACAAATTGAGAGGTGAAAAGGATATTTCACTTTACAAAAAGAAAATTCAAAGGGAAACATCTTGAGAAAAGATTTGTAGCAAATATGACAAACTATTAATACCTTTATTATATGAAATGATAGCTCAAATGGATAAGATAAAACATGTGCCAAATAAATAAATGAGTAAAAGACTCAGGAGAGACATTTTAAAAGGGAAATACAGCTAAAAAAGTATCCCACCTTGCCAGTACTCTTAACAAAGAAATTAAAAAAAGGTTTTTTTCTGGTCTATAAAATTATATGTAAAATTACATAATCCTTTTCCCATTTTTCTTTTTTAAAAAACAAGACTTTCTTTGTTCAAACACAATATTATTAAGAAGCCCAAGCAAATGGGGTTTCATCCACCATATCTGAAAGGGTGGGCCATGAAGACTGGCTTATTCCCGAGTTCTTCATCCTTTAGGGAATTTTCAGGAAGCTTGAAGGAGCATCTAGTTCTCCATGAAGCACAACTGAAAGGCCACTATTTTTAATACCACCCGGGACTGATAAGAGACTGTGCGATAGGCACACTCTCACATTGCTGATGAGATTCTAAGCAGGCCAATCACTCTGAACAGCAATTTGGAAATATGCCATGAAAATCACCAAAACATCCATGACCTTTGACTACTTCACTTGTGAGACCCTATACTGTGGCTTTATTGCATGAAGATACTAATTGCAGCATTATTTCAGACGGTAAAACTTTAGAAAAAAAAAATGTATGTCTTCAACCATTCAATAAATACTTACTGAGCAAATGACCTTGAAAAGCTAACGTTGCTGTTAAAGGATGAGAGGCAATAGGAATGGCTGGGGTCACAGTTTAGAAAGGCCGTGAAGAAGGTAGCGCCTACTACGTGCTTTACTGAAGGTGCTTTTATCTTATTGGAGGGCGTTAATTCCTTAAATTAACGTAGTCCAGTTAGCACACTACCAAAGAATACAATGAAAACCAGAAGAGAAAATACGTCAAGTCGTGGCATTATAATTGTTCTACAGGGATGCTTCAGGTAAGACCACAATCCGACACTGGCAAAGTCTCCCTAAGAGAATAAAGGTCAAAAACCTAAAACATTTCTCTGGGATGCCCTGTCTTAGCCATGGATCTAGGGAAAATATAGTAATTTGAAGCACTCCTGACCAAAAAAAGAGTAAGCCTGGCTTCTGCCACAAAGAAGTGGGTCTTCTTCCACAAGAAGTGCCACAAGGAAAGAGGTCTCTCCATCACAAACTCCAAGCTTAAAACGAATAAAAGCATTTTGTAAATATGATCATCCAGTTTCACATTCTTTTCTGTGTTTATCTCCTTTGTGCAATCCCATGTCTTTAATAAAGTCTTATTTAAATGCCTCCAACCTAGTCTCAGCTGTGCTCTGTGTAAAGGAAGGATTACATGTCCATATTGTAGCCAACCAGAGAAGATATCCCAGCCCACCGTCCATGCCTTAAGCTGGTGTGACGATGGCAAAGGTGATGAGTGAGAGATGCCCTAGCCTAGGAAAGTGTTTCTCAAAGATCAAGGGCAGGCCACCAGGCTCTGCTGCCCCACCTCACAGAGGGAGGCATTCTCTATCGCCATTCTTCAAAGGGCTGATGTTGATTTGATTACGGAAAGAGTCACTTCTTTGTAGCCTCAAGAATGTTTAGAAAATCAGACATTGAAAAAATAAGCATCTTGAGATACAAATGAGACTGGGAAAAGGAAAATAACTTGTGAGAGCAAAAAAGTAAACAAACTAATAAAAAACAAACGTCAGGCCCTTGCAACTCTCTCTGCTTGCCTGTTTTCAGAAGGGGGCGATTTATCACAAGTATGTGGAAATGATTGCTTCAGGTGGGGAGACAAATCAAATCAAAGCAACCCCCCCCCCCAAAATATTCTAATATAATCACTGATTCAAAAAAAAATGATAGAAAAACAACTATAATGAATGTCATTAGTTTTGGGTTTTTTTTAAAGAACAGGATTTAAAAAAATTATCTAATTCAACCTTGGAATAATTGCTTTCTGTAAACACAGCAGGCATCTAATTTAATAAGTGGATGCACGCTATGTTTACAGAAATTTTAATCATTTAAACATGAAGTGGACTGGATTGAGGGTCTGTCCTATCCTGCCACAATATAAAACACATTAGTCCATTCCTGGATTTCTCTGACTTGTTTTATATTCATTTTATCTTGAGGTATTGCATACATCTTTGTAAGGCAGCTAAACTATGTTCTGACAGAAGGTGGAGAATAAACAAGCAAAAAATCCTTTTCCCTCAACACTTTTTCATTCTGAAATTCCTCTTCCTCTCTGAGGATTACTCTTACCTTGGGTTGTTTGCAAAGGTACCGACAAAGTTCTCCAATATACTGAAACACAGTCACGTTATACTTTCTGCAGTCGTTCCAAAACTGGCTTGCTGAGAATTTCTTCTTTAACACACAAGTAGCACCTATGAGAAAAGGCAAAAAGAGGCACTAGGGAAACAATTCAAGGGCAGAATTAACATAAAATACAAATGATGTTGCACTTTTGCTCACTTTCAAGGCTTTTATAATCCATCAGAGGCCATTTATATCAAGCTCATTTGCAAACATTAATCATACAGTCCCAAAAATCTTTTTAAAATATTTATGTTGTAATTCTATATTTTGACAGCGTATATACCTTTTGCAATACATGGGATGAAAGAATCAGTCAAAATAAGTAGGAGAGGGGTCAACTCCGTGGCCTAGTGGTTAAGTGTGGCACACTCCACTTCAGTGCCCTGGGTTCGCAAGTCCGGATCCCTGGCAAGGACCTATACCACTCGTCAGCCATGCTGTGGTGACAACCCACATATAACATAGAGGAAGACTGATATGAATGTTAGCTCAGGGCTAATCTTCCTCAGCAAAAAAAAAATGTAAGAGAGTTACAAGTATCAGAACGTGACTTCAAAGAGACCAAGAATATTAACTTACTTTTGACCTTAACCTTAAAGCAGCCTCAAAATAGCTTGAAGTCAAGAGTTAGTAAGATAGAGTTGGTAAGACAACACTAAGAAAAAAGTTCATTGATGACTACAGAACCTCATTTTAACAATATATGTCACATGAATATTTTCCAAGGAAAATGCTAATGTCTCAACCCTCATCTTTATTTATTGTGGACATTGATCATATTCTAAATATACTATTCTTTAAAATTACTTTATAGTATTTTAGACACACACAAATAGTATTGAAAGATTTCTATTTATATATTATTTCAGGACTAGCTAGTAACAGACAGAACCTCAGCCTGTTTCCGAATGGAATCTACTGAGCTACAAGCTTTACCAACTGACTTATTGGGTGCAAACAAGGTACACTGTTTGCAAAGATAGCCTCAATAATTCCTTCTATGCACTCACCTTTGCAATGTGAATTTGCCATTCCTCCCTTCAAGAGATGGGGTCTATATCCCTGTCCCTCAAATCTTGAATCCGGACTGGCTTGTGATTCACTTTGATCAACAAAATGCAGGTGAAATGATCTGCACGACTTCCGAGACTAAGCCTTAAGAGCTATGCAGCTTCCAAATTCACCCTGTTGGAAGGCTCCAACCATCACTTAAGGAGGCGAAGGTAGATCACTAAAGGAGGAGCAATCACATGGAGAGGGAAGCCCAGGGTACAGCCAGCTCCATCCACATGGCAGAATTCCTAAGGCACTGCTCTTTCTACCTCAGGAATACATGGAGTATGTCATGCAATTATGTCCTTTTAATAAATATGATGTTATAATTATATAATAAGCACACAGTCACCCTGATTTCTGACAGCATTTCAAACTTTAGCAAACACAAGTTCTAATTATTAGGCATTTTGAAAACTTATCAAACAGAAAGTTAAAACTTACCTAATTCAATACATCCACCAATTCCCAGGAGAGATCCTGAACTGTGGTACAGAGGAAGGGGTATATAAACGATGTCATCAGCAGTACAACCAAAAGCCCACAATGCAGCAGAACCCTTTAAAGCCTGCAGCTGACTAATCACAGCTGCTTTTGGTAGACCTGGAAGAAAACAAGGAAAAAATCTATATGTAATAGAAAGCAAGTCTGTGCTGGTATCAACTACAACAGCAATTGAGACAAAATACATCAAAGAGTTCTAGATGCTTTATAAAAGAGGCCATGCAGGGACTGGCCCGGTGGTGTGGTGGTTAAGTTTGCATGCTCTGCTTTGGTGGCCAGGGGTTCGCCAGTTCAGATCCCAAGTGCAGACATACACACTGCTCATCAAACCATGCTGTGGTGGTGCCCCACACACAACATAGAGGAAGACGGGCACAGATGTTAGCTCAGTGCCAACGTCCCTCCCCAAGAAAAAAAAGTGGGGGGGCCTTGCAAATGTGTGTTACTGCTTTAATTAATTTCTATCACCTTAGATCTACCCAGAAGGATCAAAACCATAAAATTACATTTGAGACACTGTAAGCTTCAAAGAGCCATATCAGCTACAAGAATGGCAAAAATGCCAAAAATCTGAAAGCGTACACCCAAAACGAGGCAAAATATAAATCTAAATTATACTTAAAGTAGAAATTTTCTA
Organism: Equus quagga; assembly: GCF_021613505.1. Taxonomy (NCBI): domain Eukaryota; kingdom Metazoa; phylum Chordata; class Mammalia; order Perissodactyla; family Equidae; genus Equus; species Equus quagga. The sequence continues at coordinate 87,738,717 of NC_060273.1, forward strand.
GTGAACAATGCCAATTCCAAATAAGAGTCTGTCTCAATTATGAGCCAATGATTTCGTTATGTTTAATATGTTCTGGAAAAAGATCATTAGAGAATATCAGATTCCATGATCCATGCTGTTGAAATAGTTCTATACTTTCATGATACAAAGGTAAATAGTTTTCTTTTTTTCTTCCAGTCTCCTTCTATGTACAATGGGTTTCTTGTAAAAAATTGTGGTTGTGATTAGTGTATAAAAAGTTTTACATACTGCTTTTGTTACGTGATATTTTTAGCCTATTTTCCATATTGTTATATCTTCTGTATTATGTCAGCATAATAAATTCACCTAGTTAATATGTAATATAATATGAAATTGCCATATCTATGGTTGAACATCAGTAATTTTATATGTCAACCTATATTTCCTTACCAAGGAACACAACTTGTTTTCACAGCGATAAGTATCATCTCTTGAATTAATGTGTTAGATTAAACTGTATTATAGTCATAGGCCGTCCGTCAGTTCAGAGTCCTAATATTTTTAGAATGTCTTGATGTAAAGGGCCCCATCCCAAATCTACCTCATCAATAAAGTTCCTTTGCTTCATAAAGCGCAGTGTAACAAGGAGAATCCATAGTTTTCCCAGAGGCAAGCAGAGACCAGTGGCAGAGAAGCCACAGGAAGCATGCAAATGGCAGGATCAGGAGTGAAGAGGAGCAGACAGCAAAGCTTTAAACGTGGTCCTTGACTGCACTGCACGGACTTACACAGGCCTGCTTAGCCATTTGTCAAAGGAGAGTTACTAACTTCAGTGGCTCTGCAAACTTATTCTGCACCTGATTTGACTTTATTTCCCAATTCTAGAAATTGAGTTCTAAACTTGACAACGTGTTTCCCAGAGCGAAGTACTTCCTTGCTGTTGTCTAATTGTCCAAGACTAGAGTCTAACATTCAAATACATTCTCATGTCTGATGTCCCAATTTTTATAGCCAAAATTTCCTACTGCCTACTATGTGCTTCTCTGGGTGTGCCCTGGCCACATGTAATGCCCTGTGGCTGGTATTTCTTCCTGGATCTCCTTGCCACTGATCATTTACATGTCTTGGCTCAGCCTCCTTGATATGATGCTCTATCTTCTAACTGGCACTTGACCCAAACTTGCTGCTCTTTTTATCTCCCAACATATATCCCACTCAGACAACCAGATCTATGTATTCCATACAAACTAAACCCCAATTTGCTCTTGTAGGCCTTCTCTGGTATCACAATATATTCTGTGGTCTGTAGTAACCAGAACTACTTAACACACTGCACAGTCAGCTGGGGCACTGTCTTACTCAGAATAGGACATCAATCTTTCCCTTATGAAAGCCAAAGTTTTCATAGGGTTTCTGGTTACAGCAGCACATGGAGCTATGAACCATGGTCTACAGTGACTTCTGGACACTCTTACTAGGCTAAGCCTCAAGTCCACCTTGTGGCTACATCTGCTTTGACATTTTCTGACAGGCACTGTACTCCATTTCTGCTAACTGGACGAGACTTGATCTCATATGCAAGTTGGCATTATCTTACCTATTACCCTAACTAAAATTCAGTTATTAATTTTTTCAAAAGAAATCTCTGCAGCTCTTCCCAATAGCTTGGCATCTCACGAACTGAAAGAGATTCTTGTCATCCACATGCATAGAGAATCTCTCCAAATTTTCTAGTCAGAGCCATGTACAAAGATTTTGAGTGAGACTAACTCCAGGCTTGATTCTAAATAATGCAATGCCTTTCTCTTCTTCATCCAGAGGACCAAATATTTATGTTTTATGCTTCCAAGAAGTTCTCACCTATGGCTCTTCAGTCATCATATTTCCTACTTCCCACACTGTTCGTGATCTGATGGCAGCCCAGCTTTAAAAAAAAATAACTTTTCATTTGGAGGTGTGTCAAAAAATGAAGGATGATTTTATCTAGTTATTTTCCACCTGTACGCTTATGTTACTCCTTCAAAGCACTTTAGTAAACTAATTAGCCATGCCTTCCTTCCTAATTTGGTTAGCTTTAAGTGAATAATGATCTCATTAATTTATTATAAACTATCCAAGGTACACAGTTAAATTTTTTGATAAAGGAGACAACAGATATGAGCTTGTCCAACAAATGAAAGTGATCAAAGGTCGATGGAGTTTAAAGTTTGAAAGAAGGAAAAAACCAGGAAAATAAACGAAATTTGTTAAAACTGCATTTTAGAGTCCCCTCTTAAAAGAATTAGAAAGAGAGGATGGCCCTGTGGCCTAGTAGTGAAGTTTGGTGCACTCTGCATCAGTGGCCTGGGTTCACAGGTTTGGATCCCAGGCACAGATCTACACCACTTGTCAGCCATGCTGTGGTAGCAACGCACATATAAAATAGTAGAAGATAGGCACAGATCTTAGCTCAGGGCTAATCTTCTCAAGCGAAAAAAGAGGAAGATTGGCACAGATGTTAGCTCAGAGCTAATCTTCCTCAGCAAAAAAAGAAAAAAAAGAATTAGAAAGCACATTAACATATTAAAGCCCTTGAGAAGCCCAGTAGTATAGAAACCTAGGCATTTTTATTAATGGTGTTTCCCAAACTTATGTGGTCACTAAAGCCCTTTTTCAACTTTTATTTCATTTCTTTGAAGACATGAAGGGATATGCTGTAACACACATTTTGAGAAATGCTCCCTTAGATTGTCTCTAAAGTCCTTTGCTCTTCTAATGTTCTATGAATTCCTGGCATTGAAACTCTTCTAATATCCCTAGATGTGAGTAGACCATTGGGATGAAGTCTAAAGCATAAAGGTGGGAATGAGACAATGTCCAATGAATTAGGGATTAGGAGAAAGAGGTGATGTCAAGAGACAACCAATTCAAAGGCAGGGATAAATAATTTGGGAAATTCAAGGATAATTTTGGCAAAAAGAAAAAATCCATAAGGTTAAGGAGAGGGAGAGACAAAAAGAGAGATTTAGATGGTGACAGCAACAGGCTCCCAGGTGCAGCACAGCAGGCAGTTAACCTTGTTTTCCTCCTCCCACTACCTTATAGGAGTGGTTGAATGCATGGCTGCTCTGTCCAGGCTTAAACAGCCTTTTCCAGAGAGTCTTAAGGCTACTTGACCAAGTCCAATGAGCCATAACAGGACTAGAAGTAGACTGAACAGATACCTAGACCCTCAAGACAAAAAGAATGGACTCAGAAATGACAGCAACAAAATTTTAGAAAAGCAGATGGACAACCGAGGTGACTTATGCAGCAGACCCAAGAAGCTGAAACCTAAGGTGAAGCCTTGAAGAAAGCTGATTTGTGCCCACAGAACCCCTGAAAGGCTCAGAAATTTGATTACCAGGTATCTCATAGGATGACAAGGATGGAACTATAATCACGGAGCTTTATGGAAGTCCTGATTAAGAAGTAACTACATCAAGATCATAGATAAGGGAATCTATATAACTCTCACTCTTTGCTCATCTAGATATCACATAATCTCGTAGGTCAAAGAGACATGAATGGTACAAAAACTGACTTCAATCCTTTTCTTACTCAGAGATGCTTTAAGTTCATTCTTAGGTACAGGAATACAATATTTTGGTGACATTGGGCAAACAGGATTGGGCAGTAGTAAGAAGGGCTAGGAAATGTTCACTATCATCAAAAAGGCTCCCTTATAACCTGTTGAAAGGCCTCTGAGCAGACTCTACTCCAATCATTTAACTTTTCAAAGACTCATTTCCATGTATCACGTCCTAACTTGCACCAACACCTTCATTATTAACATCGTAAGATGTTTTTGTGGGTGAGAATCAAGTGATTTCTATATTAGGTGGCAGACCAATATAAATTCTCATATTTATTACCATTATAATCACTGGGTTTTGAGTTGCAAAACATCAGTTTTTATTACTGAGAAAGAAAGAGAGAGATGTCTTTTATTAAAAATGTCAATTAAAGATTTAATGAGCCTCAGTGTGATTTTGTTACATTCTTCAATAGCTTTATATTCATAAAGCAACACATCTACTGCATGCCCAATTCTGAATGATGCTGTGCTCTGCCATCTACAAGACCCCACATTGCTCAGGACTGTAAGCTAAAAGGAGATGATATTTGCATAACTTTCCCTATGTAAGATCATTCACAAACCAATTTTGGAAGAAAGCCAACAAATGCTTTTGGTATTTGTTTTAAAATGCAAAAAATAAAGTAAAACAAAACTACAGCCCCAGATTGCTTCTTCCACACTGGTAGAAGATCTGAGGTTTATTTTCTGTAAAAGATGAGCCTCTGGAAACACCAGGAAGAAGAGAGATTGAATAAATAGGGGGAATAAGAGAAAGTCTGCATACTCCTCCAGCTCCCTTTTAACATTTTAGTCTTACCCTTCAAGCTCCTTGTCTGAGGAATCCAAATAGCCCACAGGTAAAAACTGAGAGACACTGACAGTCATGAATCCCTAAACACAACCTCCTGGACACTGAAACCAACCAGTCCACAAGTCCCACTCAGGCACACAGAGCTTCTAGTCAGGATTTGGTTTGTTTTTGCTGTGTTTTCATGTCTGCACTTCAAATATAAACTGACTGCCAAAGGTCACCAGATACTTGAGGAAATCCTCTAGGAAAAAAGACAAGAGACCAACATAAACCAAAAGAGAAAGGATGTTGGAGAAAATATAGACAAGATAGAAGAAATTTTCAAAAAATTATCATTAATATTCTGAGAGAAATGAGACAAGAAAGTATCAATAATACAAAAATAACATCTTACAAAAAGAGGAATATTCAGAGAACAAAAAGGTTAGAAGATAAATCTCCTCAAAAGTTAATCAAAAGGTAAATGAAGGGGCTGACCCCATGGCATGTAGAGGTTGGGTTTGGCACACTTCACTTTGGCGGCCCGGGTTCATGGGTTCAGATCCTGAGCGTGGATGTGCACCACTTGTCAACCATGCTGTGGCAGTGACCCACATATAAAGTGGAGGAAGACTGGCATGGATGTTTGCTCAAGGCTAATCTTCCTCAGCAGAAAAGAAGATAAAAGAAGGAAAATGGAATAGGAAAGATTAGAAGATTAATAATTCAGTCCAGGAGGGCTAACCTTCAAAAAGTTAGAGTTCCACAGATAAAAGAATGAACAAACAAGTGTAATAGAGAGATGGAATGGGCAGAAAGAACATAAATAAAGAAGAGGATGTAGAAAACAATTTCTGTTAATTTTCGAGTACCTAAAATTGCACAATATGAATTTCTAGACTGAAAAGGCCTATAAATTTCCCAGAAAAATGGATAAATAAGACCAGTCTCAATAAAAGTCATCATGATGTTATAGACTACTGAAGACTCATAGAAGGTTCTAAAAATCCCCAAAAAACATAAAGAGAAAAACAACACCAGGTTGCACATAAAGGATAAGAAATCAGAAAGAAAAAGACTTCTCAATATGGATAGTGGAAGTCAGAAGATAATACAGCAATGCCTTCAAACCTCCGCATAAAATAATTTCTAACCCAGAATCCTATACAAACAACTGTAAGGGTAGAAAAAGACATTTTCAGATATGTAAAGACTTAAAAAAACTCACCTCCCAAATTCTCTTTTATCAGACAGCTATTGAGAGCAGTGCTGAGATAAAACGAAAAGTAAACCAAGGAAACTAATTTAGGAGCTAGGAATCAGGGGATCAGAACAAAAAAAAAGTTGAAGGGAATTCCCAGGAAATGGTGAAGAATGAACCCAGGACAATAGAACAACTGGTCAAGACTGAAATAACAGGGAGGAAGACTCTGGAAAAGAGGTGGCCAAGAACATGGGCTTGACAGAATACAGACTATCTTTTCAATGTCAAAAGTGAGTTACCTTCTTTACAAAGGGGTGGGTATGAATCAGTTATAGATGTATAGAAAACTAAGCAAGGAAACAAACAAAAACAATGATTAATTCCAGGTTGGAGGTATTTTTACATGAAAGGAAATAAATATAATTTAGTTATACTATTGAGCTCAGCTAGCAACAGTGTTTACTAAGTTATGATGCTGACACCAATCAAGCCAATCAAGCTGGGGAGAGAAAGTGTCTGCATCAGAGAGAAAGAAATGAGTGGAGAGAGAGAGTGATGATAAAAGAAGACAAAATCATCTTCCATCAGAGGAAATCAGCAGATACTTTTTAGTAAGTAGCTGTTAAGTATCTAGGAGTATACTCATTCTATTAAGAGACATGGAAGTGATTATAAAAAGAAAGATCTAAAAATACTGAATGTTGATGGTTTGGGGAAGGAGAAATAGGAGGGTCAGCAGGATACTTTTCTCTCAAATTTCTAAAACTATTAGAATTTTTCATCTCTGTGCAGTATAATTTTAATACCAATAAATATCAAATGAAAAAAATTAGTAGTGCTTTTGCTTTCAGCCTGTTGTACAAATGTATGAAACACTCTGGTTTAAGCTTGAAGAAGAAAAGCCGTTAATGGTCTGCTCCAGCTTGTTCTCTCCGAGCTGCTGCGGAGACGGGTGGCCAGGAGGGGGGAGTAGTGAAGATTGTTTTGAATGCCAGAGTCAGGTTCTATTTTTCATAAGAAAACAGCCATAAAGTCAACTTGGTTAAGTACCTTCTGTTGAAAGTTTTCAAAGCACATCATTTCTAAAATTTTACAGTCTCTTTCAAAGTCTGAAGTCAGACTGAATTTTTGTTGACAACTTGATACATATTAGCATTTTCCAACTCACTTATCAAAACGCTATGCTACATGTAAGTTAAAGATATAGTCTATGGGGCCAGCCCAGGGGCGCAGAGCTTAAGTTTGCACACTCCGCAACAGTGGCCCTGAGGTTCGCAGGTTTGGATCCGGGCGTGGACCTACACACCCTGTATCAAGCCATTCTGTAGCAGGCGTCCCACATATAAAATAGAGGAAGATGGGCACAGATGTTAGCTCAAGGCCAATCTTCCTCAGCAAAAAGAGGACGATTGGCAGCAGATGTTAGCTCAGGGCTAATCTTCCTCAAAAAAAAAGTCTACTCTCCAGTCTAAAAGAGATCACTGTAAGACTCCAAATAGTAAAAAAGAAAAAACAGTAAGAAAACTTTACTTATACAGTAGTAGTTTTGCTTACAATACTACCTGTGCACAGGAAATTAGTAATAGAATATTTTTAATGTCTAATTCAAACTCCTAGTCATCTTCAAACTAATTACCAAAGCTTATTTAGCCTACCATAAATACCATTCAGTTTTTCCTAAGAATCAATTAAGTTTAACATTTCTTTTGAATTTTCAGGCAGTTTCATTATTCTTCGTGCATGTGTGTTTTTGTTGCTTACCTAAGAAAAGGAAAGTTTAGTTACTTGATTCTATTTGGTACCTTCTCCCAAACCTACAATGCCTTCAAGACCCTGTTTGTCACATGTTTCACACTCTGAGCAACTGGGCTGGATCAAGGTCTTCAAACATTCCAGTGCCCTTTCTATCACCAAACTTGAATAAAATCTTTTCCAAGTGAGACAATGGCCAAGTGAACCCGTGAGCACTGTTGGCTGGGTTAAAGTCTTCAGACATTCCAGTGCCCTTTGTATCACCAAATTTGAAGAAAATCTTTTCCAAATGAGACACTGGCCCAGTGAACATGTGACTTGCCAAGTTAAAGCAATTAACTTTTTCATCTAAGTTTCAGAATTCCAAGATCTAAGTAACTCAGGTTTACTTGGATGCAAGCTTTCTCAGGTGTTTGGTGACTCGGCACGGCAGAAAGTTCCCCAAACAATGTTGTTTTGCAAATATGTTGCAAGCTTTTTAAGTCTTAAGAAGACATGGATCATACCTGTGGTTCCAGAAGTAAAAATGTAAAGATAAGGAGATTTGAGGCTTGAGGCAACATGGTGGCTGCGTGGCACTGGCCTGTCAGATGCTGTGCTCAGTTTGTCTTTGAGGGAAAGTACACCTTGTGGGACAGAATCTTTCATGCCCCAAACACTGATATCTTCTGGGAGGCTTGGAAGGATTTCTTCTATAGTTCCAAGCAAATCTAAAAAACAAAGAATTAGGAATAGGTAAACAAAACATAAATCTCAAACCATTCACCTGTGTTCTCTTTTGTTGTTGGAATACGGATAAAATCTAAATACAATGCTGATTTCCTTTTCATGTTGGATGAGTAATGTCATAACCATTTTATGATTCTGTTTTAACAGGACCAACTGAAAGGGACATCTGGTTACCACCTGATTTAATCAATGAAAATAGATAAATTCTAATTGAATTTTGGAGACTCCATTATCCAGATTATGGTTTTTCCCAATTTTTAAATAAAACTCCATTTTTATGCTCTGTTTTAAATCTAAATTCAGGATACTGCACTAAACGTTTTCCTTGAAATACAACTCAGTAGCTCATTATTCGAAAAAGCCATCTGTTTTTCACTATTGTGATGGTGACATTATAGTTTAACTATAATTTAGTACATTAAGGAGAATCCCCTGACCACTCTGGAATCATAAGATCATTATGGCTTAGAGACCACTTCAGAGCCAAAAGTTAAGTGGGGAGATTTATGGATGTCCTTTTCCCTTGATCAGAATAATTAAAGGTAAAAGTTTTTGAAAGGAAAAGGAGAAAAAGAATGCCTTCCAGAAATGGCAATAAGATCCACAGTGCAGAGCAGGGTACAACAATAGCAGGTGAGAGTGGACTGATGAGAGCAGGACCTCCGCCAGCAGCACTGGGATGCAAGGCCCAGCTAGAACTGTAACTGAAGTCAAGGGATTCCCTCTCTTGGTGGGTGTGGAGCCGAAAAGCACAACCAAGGCTGAAGTGGGTGAAGAACAGGTTTATTGCTCACACAAGCAATAGAGAACACTGAGGATAGCTCCCAAAGCAGTCTCTCCCCTAACTGAGTGCCAGTGGAGACTTTATACGCAAGAGTGAAGAGGATCTGTTACAACTGTGTAACAGCTGTGCTCAGTCAGGGCACATGTGCAGCAGGTAAGCAGGCCATTGCATAACGAGTTCAATGTAACCTGCCATTACATAACAAGTCCATGGTAACTTTTGGACAATTGGAACCGGAGCAATTTGCTGGAATCTTGCTGTACCAGTGTAAGTTTCACTGCAGGATGGCAACATCTGCAGAAACCAGGACGTGGACTTCTGAAAAACAGAACATTTAGCTTCTCCTTATCTGGAAAACATTGACAGCCCACGTTAGTTGCCGATGAGATTCTTGGTAATCCTTTCCTTGCCTGGTTCCAGGTCACAGAACGAATGTCAGGCAAAAAAGAAGGCAGGGGAATAAAAAAGCCTGAAACATTGGTGTCCTCAGGCCTGAAGAACTTAGGGGTCCTCACAAGACCAAGGGTCTGGGTGGAGATTCAGGCTTTAGAAAGTGAAAGGGAGACTTCTCTCAGGACGCATCTACTGTCCAGATAGCAAAAGGGCAACTGGAGGTGAGACGAAACAGAGTTAATCTGGGAGGTTGAACTAGACCTTCTTAATTTGGTCATCAATGTAGGAGAAAATGTCATTTGAGTAGTGGTAGAGAAAAACAGAGAGCAAAGGGGGGTGTGGGTCCTTGAGGAGGAGATATTAAGTATTAAGGTATCTGGCACTCTATGGGATGCCAAAGGAGCAGAGCATCATCACTCCTGAGGAGTCTTTTGTATAAATGAGTGAGGCATCTTTTTTTTTTGTTTCTTCCAGAGTACAGAGATAAACAGTTACTTACATTCTTTCCGTTCTTTTAAAATTTAACATTCCTTTACTTTAACGTGGATCTCTAACAGTAAGGTCAACTTTTATACTCTACATGCATGTCCCAGTTTTATTTTCATATTCCTATAATATGTCCTACTTTTCTAAGATTTCAGGGACTTCTGAGTGCTATGTTATTATCTTAAAATCTATATTAACATCCTTGGGGATATTAAGCAATAATACCCCTCTGGCTTTTTAGAGATAATGGAAGGAATACCCAAGATTACCAGCAACCCTGAAGCTAGGAAGAGGCAAGGAAGGATTCTTTCTTAGATGCTTCAGAGGGAGCATGGCCCTGCAGACATTTTTATTTTGGACTTTCAGTCCCCAGAACTGTAAGAGAATAAATTTCCGTTGTTTTAAGCTACCCAGATTGTGACTTTATTATAGCAGCCCTAGGAAGCGAATACAACAGAGTCACAAGTTGGCGGACAGTAGAATTGTTACTCTAACCCAAATCTAATTAACTCTAAAATCTATACATTACCTTATAAAAAAATGTTATTAAATGTAAAATATACCCTGGTCAGAATGCTCAAGTACATGTAAATATAGACATTTCCATCTAAACAATTATATTTTTTTCTAATTTTTTAACAAAACTTTAAAAATAATCACAAGATATATTCTGCTTTGAAGCTAAATTCAGGGCAGTGCATTAAACATTTCCCTGGAAATGTAAATCAGTGTCTGGTTACCTCAAAAAGCCATCTGTCAGCCACTGTTTAGTTCTACTAAATACAATACGTTTGAGAAAAACTCATGATTTACTTCCTCAAAATCTATAACCCAGACTGATCACAAAGAAGCAGCTAGAGAAATATGTCAAACAGGACTAGGCAGCTGACAAATAAAACCTGCAAGGAAACTAAGGAAACACAAACAATGATGAGGAGTTGATAAGTTGGGGTTGGGGAGGCAGATTGGGACTTGAAATTTTTTGAATTAATTTTTATTTTTATAAAAAATCCAAATAAAGTAAGCGTAGAGGAAATATCTAGTTCCACTGAGCATACACAGCATGCTGCTGTATACAGATTGCTTTGGTTAAGAAGAAGTGAAAAATCACAAGGAATGCTGGGGAAGGACAAGTCGGAAACAGATGAAAATGCAGAACAAGCAAATGATCTAGATTTTCTATTTTCTTTTAAATTTTTAGTACCGGATTTTGTTGTAAGGACTCTGTCTGGCATTTCGAATGTATAAGTACAAGTCTCTGAACTGACTCCATTTCATTACCTTAATTTCAAATCTCTCATCTGGAATTATAAATTAACAGCACAAACTTTAATATGTATGTATGTCTAAACTGGCAAAATAAATGCAAAGAAAGTTACAATATGATTGACTGTGGCCCCAAATGTTTGTTGGAATTGTAGAGTCTAAAAAAACACTGAGTATTTACAAAGAGTGATGACTTTTACAAGAAAAGGGAAATGAGTAGAGTCCTAGGAATCAGAGGAGATACAATTTAATTTCCTTCATATATTAAAATTAAATTGACAAACTAAGACATTTAGAATTCTCAAATAAAATTTTATCTAACCAAATTTTTTTTCCATTAGCAGTAGGAAATGTGGGTGAGGACAGTGAAAATTGAAATAAAAATTTGAAAAGTCTTGTAGGGGATAAAAATCATTGTTTACTTATCCCTGTCAATCTTTGTTAATAAAATGAAAAGTTTTAGTGTCATTTTGAAAGTAAATTCTGAATATGAAGCCCTGACACAAAATAGCATTTGTTTAAATACCTCACGGAATCTTGGTTGTATTTCACGAAGATTTACTCTTTAGTAAGTGTTCTACCATTGAAACCTGTAGAATCGTAAGTACCTCAAAGGAATGATGTGTGTCCTACTCCATCCTTCAGCTGACTGTGCCTGGCACACACGAGGTGCTGGGTAGATATCTGGTTACATAACTGAGCTCTGCCCATGGGATCCACTGTAGACACAGCTCAGGACAGTAACTACTATAAGAAAAGGAGACAGCTAAATGCTCGATGATCTTAACAAAGTCTACATTACAGGAGAAGGCTCAATCTCTCTTTTCAAAGCAATAGTTTCTCCCAAGAAATACTGTTTCTCTTACATGCAAGGCTCTGCATTAGGTGGGGTTGCAAGCATAAAAACAGATAATTTATGATCTCTGTTTATGATCCTTTAGCACTTTTTGTACAAATTACTTGCTTGTTTCTGCATCATTATTATATCTCTTATTCACATTTCTGAAACTAAAAAATCAATAAGTAAAGATTTACTATATCCCTCTAATATGCCATTAGTGTGAATTAGATATTCATAATGCATTAAAAACTCTTTAAATTATCTTATTCTACATAAAACAAGCTAATATTTTCAAAGGTACTCAATACTTTGGCAAACATTTAAACTTTAAACTTTTTTTTTTTTTAAAGATTTTATTTTTTCCTTTTTCTCCCCAAAGCCCCCCGGTACATAGTTGTGTATTCTTCGTTGTGGGTTCTTCTAGTTGTGGCATGTGGGACGCTGCCTCAGCGTGGTCTGATGAGCAGTGCCATGTCCGCGCCCAGGATTCGAACTAACGAAACACTGGGCCGCGTGCAGCGGAGCGCGCGAACTTAACCACTCAGCCACGGGGCCAGCCCCTAAACTTTAAACTTTTATGTATTAATAAAACTAACATGAAATTCAACTACAAATGGTTAACTTGAGCTTCCCATAGTGAAATTATAAATCTCACCATATGCTTATAACTACCATCCCACTACTGAGAGCACCTCAACAGGTTTTCCATAGAATTCATGGGCAGGCTATTCTTTCTAAGAAAATTGATGCTTAAGTAAGCAACGTCCTAAAGCAATTCATGACATGATGATTTTTGCTCCTGCCTGTGTTCAAGCATCATTCCCTTACAGTAAACACATGTTCCACAGACACTCTAAGTAAGAACTCCAGGGCCATGGTCAGTACAGAAAAAGCCATGCATGCACCAGGGCTTAGAACACTGCCTTTTCCCCCTAGTGAACTCTGAAACCAATTAATATTGAAATCAGGTACTTTCTTTTGGAATGGATGTAATTCTTGACCTAAAAGTCTAAAATGGTAAAAAAAAAAAAAAAAAAAAAGATAAAAAAAGCAAAACATTCATTCATTCTACTAACTCCAAGTAAAACTATAGAAATGCCCTGAAAATAGATATTTATGAGAATATCATAGTACACGGATAAACTAATAAAAGTTCACATGAGCCATGTCTTATCTTTCTGAATACATATTACTTTGTATAAAACTTAAAGAGTCTTTATTTTTCCTCTAACTCTTCCTCTTGGTCTGTAAAAAGCAGCTGGCTTTAGAGTTGAAAGTCATTTGGGGAATTACAATGGCTCGATTGTTAACTGGAACATTTGCCCTGCACAGTCTGAACGCAACAGTTCATGAAAACTAACAGGGTAAGGCTGCACACATTATCGACAGTTTACAGAGCCGACACAGGATTTTTACTTCTTGTGAACAGAAACACAAAACCCTTCCAAACGTGTTAAGACACAAAATACTATTGAGTTTAAAGTAAAAGAGTTCAGGATAATATCAGTATATATTTTTTGGTTGTCCACTTATAACGATTACAATGATTTAATATGTGGTATATTGAGAAAGCAGAGAGTGCAAAAACTACAAGTAGATTGAAATCTCGTGGATGCTTAGTGTGTCTAGAATACTTTAGACTTTTGGGGAGTTATGATTCTAATACTTAGCAACATGGATATAAAATGACACAACAAAGAAATTCTGTTGATAGATCTACTGTCAAATTCAGTTACCAAACAGACAGAAGAGGGTCAGTTTATTAGCAAAAATATGCAAGGAAATAAAAAGTTACTGAATGCCCATATGTACTGCATACTTTTTTTATTAGGTCATTCATTCATTTACTCATTCATCCAGGTAATAAATATTTATTGAGCATCTCCTTTGTGATAAGTGCTGAGAATTTAGCAGTGAACAAAACAAACTTCCTCAGCTCAAAGAGTTTCATCCAAGTTCTTGGCCTGTTCTCAAAGGCACGAACATACCTATTTGCGAATTAGCAAACAGAGCTTTGCCATTCTATTGGGTCGCTATGAATAGCAATAGCACACTTGAAGCAGGAGGATTTAATGGAAAGGAGGGGGAGTGAAGAGGAAAGGAAGGGAAAAGATGGAGATGAGGGAATGAACAGTAGCAGAAAGGAAGACAAAGACAAAGCTGTCCCCAACAGGCTTTTATCATTTAGCATCAGAAAATCCAGGTCCAGTCCCCACATTGCCTCTCCCAGATGTATAAGCTTGAGGAGATTACTTGCCAACTCTAAACAATGCTGTCCTCACCTTTTTTTTTTTTTTTTTTTTGCTGAGGAAGATTAGCCCTGAGCTAACATTGGTGCCAATCTTCCTCTGTTTTGTTTGGCATCTGCCACAACATGGCTGATGAGTGGTGTAGGTCAGCACCCAGATCCAAACCCCCGAACGCAGCCGCCAAAGCAGAGCACACCGAACTTAACCACTTCACCACAGGGCCAGCCCCTTTCTTCATCTTTAAAAAAGGCCATGGCTGTGGTGAAGATCATATAAAATAATATGTGTAAAAACACTTTGTAATTTAAAGTACTTTAAAAATGGGAGGGATTATGATTATGATTACGATTAACATTATTATTATGGCTAAATATGTCAAAGGATATAATTAAATAGACTTTTAAAAATGATGTACAAGCATCTCAACATTTTTCTGTTTGTTCTAAGAGAAAAGCATATATAGGTAGATGATAATCTGGGCAGCAGGCACTATTAGAAATATCAGAGTTGAAATATTGGGAGGAAAGGGCTATAAATTTAATCTAAGACGATTTAATTTTCAGTAAGTGCTGAAATTTTCCAGGGAAATTTGAGATGCTGCTTGACACATCTTCTAAACCAATTACACAGATATAAAACTTCTTTGCCATCATTTTTGAGTCTTCAGACTATGAGAGAAAGGAATAATAGTTTTATAAACATTGTAATATTTTTATAGATATTCGTGTATGAAAAACCTGATGTCTTAATAATGGCACTTTTTATTTTACTATTTTTATATACTGGACTGCATATTTTTTTCATAGTTATATCAAAAGGGGATTGGCAGCCCCAGAAACAACTGGACTATATAGTACATAGATTCTTATATCAGAGACCAGGTTTTGCGTCTTTGCTCTGCAACCTGCTATGTTGTGACACGATAGACACCCCACATGAATTTCTTTCCCCCTCGGTTTCCAAAAAATCACTCAGTACCTGCCTTTCAGAATCATTGGAGGTAACTTTTCCATGGTCAGCCTTGAGTAAATGGCAACTGTTGATATTTTTGTTAATGACCATAACAGCTAGAAGAACATTTGCCTGGTGGCTTAGTTGATTTCTTTTCCTTTGACTTGTTCCTGGAGACAGAATTATTAGACACCTGCCATAATTGAAATTTCATCTATCGCCATGGATGTTATCTGGCTTGCCTGTAAAATCTGTTTGAAACTGGTTCTATATAACTTCTGAAAAATAAAATTTTGCTAAAACATAAAAGCGTTCAAGATCCTATTCCAAATAAATGACTTTCTTATAGCTAACACCAAATTAGGTTGTAGCAGCAAAATCCACATGAGATCCCTTATTAAATGCTTCAGATGTCTCTATAATAATAATAGCAATTATTTCAATTCACCAAGGATCTAATTAGTACATACCAAGAACGCAGCTAGCCGCTTTACAAAAGCTACCTCATTTAATCCTCAGAATTACACTGTGACTTAGGTGGTATTAGCACCATTTTACAACTAAGTAAAGTGAGACCCAGGGTAATTGATCTTATCTTCGTCACACAGCTAAGAAGTGGCAGACTATAAACGAAATCCAGATCTGTCTGCCTTCTCCTGTCTAAAGACCACTTGAGCGGTCTTGCCACTTCAATACACTCTCCCTGGGGATATAATGATTTAATAGTACATATCTGTCAGAAACACCCAACGAGAAGCTAAGAGCTCTGAAGTTTAAAGTTCTAAAAACTATACATATATATTATTCACTGATAAGACTCAAGATGCCAAGAATACAGTATTTCAGGGTAAGAGCTTCAAATACAGAAAAGCGGCTATGATCTAAGCCATGTCTTACTAAACAAATATAGTAATTAATTCAAACAGAATGGTCTCATCTTTGAAAAACAGATGTAATTCATGTATTTTAGAGGTATGCTAAAAAGAACTGCTAGTAAGATTTAAGGTTGATTTCTCCAGCTGCCTTCAACTTACTGAGCAAATTGACTAAACGGTTTTGGCCTAAAACTCCAGCATCCCAACATGGCTTTTATATACAAAAACTGACTGTTGGTGTTAAAAACAAGGAAACAGTGCAATTAGTTATTGGCAAGCAAAGCAAAAGCTGGCATAAGTAAAACTGCAAAATTAATTGGTCATAATGAGGCAACAACTCAGTCAACAGCAGAGTTTGAATGCTCTGTTTGGGGAGGTAACCAGCCCTATGCACTTTAAGAGGAATCCCTCAGAAGATCAGCTAGGGCATGTTTCTCAGGTTGCCTTCAACATCATGGGCACGGAAATCTTTTCAGGGCTACTGGGGCCTTCTTAGTGTGCTCCTTGAAAGAGAATTTATGGCTTTCTCAATTTTTACCACAATTTCAGGTTTATATTTGCTCTAGAAACTGCAATCTACATTAGACCGAGCAATAATATGGAAGTAGAATAAAAGGTCAGAGTATATCCAGAGATGAACCGTGATGTTTTTTCCTGCCACGTTCATGTTATCACTTGCCCCTACACAGGTGGTAAACCTTGTTTCACCATGTTATCAAAATTCTTTGTGACTCATTTATTTTGCTTACTGCTATAGTTCAGAGAAATTTCATGGCACTAGTTAACCTCTTTCCAAGGTGAGAGGTTGAATTTCAATTTTGGAGGTTATGACTGTTGAATGAAAAAAAAAAAATAAACAAAAAATACACAAGAGAGGCTTTCTGGCTTCTTCACTCTATAGCTTAAATAAGATAAAATCAATGCTTGAGAGTAAATATTTTGGTACTTTATCAGGTCACAAATTGAGCTAGAAGAAGAAAACAAGCAAAAGTGAAAGCCTTGAATAACCAACCTTTTTACTGTATATTGCCTACTCACTTCTGTGTGATGTGCAATTATTAAATGATCAAGGTGACCTGGAAAGTTCTATACTTTAGAGATCACAGGTGTATAAATGTAGATTATTTTTCCATACTGCTCTGTGAATCTCAAAACTCTATATGTGGTGTCAGTATGTATCTATTAATCTAAAATACCTAAATATTTTCACTAATGTCTTTGCCATGGGTCCTTCTCATTTTCCACCTTCCTACCCCCATGCAAGAAGAATAGGCATAAACCACTTAGACTATACCAAATAAGTATCACTTTACATACTTCAATTCCACTTTGTTATGCCACCCACCTTCCTAGGTTCCTTGGTAAGTAGGCACTCAACCAAAGACTTCTCTTTGTAGTTCACTGTCAAAAATGTGTATCCAAAGCCTAACTCGAAGGGGAGGGCTAGAAGGCTAGAAGTTACTGAAAGAAAGAAAATTTTGCACAGATGGAGGTGGAGGAAGAGAAAGAAAGAGGCCTAAAGTCTGCCAAGAGCCCGCCCACTGGCTGGCAGGTGGGAGCCCAACTTTGCTAGGCAAATCCTAGCTTGCTGCAGGCAGTGCAAAACAAGAGCAGATAGGAAGACAGGAATTCATGCCCTGTGCATTAAACATATGTGTTCTGCAAACGTAGCCAGCCTTCAGAGTGTTACTATAAGAGGCAGGTAGGTATTCCACAATGGAATCAAGGTAACTTCCCTACTCATCAAATAATTCTGTCAGATCTGACAAAATGTAGGACTTACCAAGTTCTGTCTCTGTTCTTGCACTCAGCGAAGTATCAGCAACAGTAAAACTGCACCCCCCCCAAAAACACAAAAACTCCCCGCCCCCCCCCCGAAGAGTAAGAAGCAGAGATTTCAGGAAAGTTTTCTGAAGCAGTCTTGGTATTTATTAATCTGCCACAGAATAAGTAATTGAAGTAGGAGAGGGGTTATTAAACCACCAGGCATAGAACTGCAAAATTATTTTGTACCTTTAACATGGACACTCCATCACACACTCAAAGTATTAGTCGTGGACTGTCCTAACAAAAAAGGAGGGCGGCGGCAAGGGCAGGGTCGCCATTCTGCACCAGCAGACCACACCCCATACTCTACCTGCGCCCACTACGAGGGCCCTGGGCTCGCAGCTACGGATGCAATGCAGGAGGGAGTTGGAACGAACGTTGGAGTTGAGGAAGGCCACCACGCAGCCCAGCTTGGCCAGGCCGAACCACACGTGGACAAAGTCTGGCTCATTGCTCATCAGCAGGGCCACGGTGTCCCCCCTTTTCAGCGTGGAATGGTTCAGGAAGACATGGGCCACTCTGCTACTCATTTTATCCACATCCTCATAGGTGTAGGTGTCTCCCTCGTAGATGATGAAAGGTTTCTGGGGCTGCTTCTTGGCATGACTCAGAAATTTATCCAGGACAGTGACAAGCTCCCCTTTCAGTCTGCACATCTCCAGCCAAATTCCATAGCGTACCACCTTCAGCAAGTACCAAAAGTCATGCCAGAAGTAAGGGAAGAGAAGTTTCTGCAGGAAGTGCAGGAAGACCACTCCAGCCCCTAGTCCTGTTAACCATGGCAGAAGCATGGGGGCCCTGGGACCAGAAGGCAGCTCGGGTCCCAGCCGTATCAGTCTCCTTTTCTTCTCGGCGCAGCTCTCTGTGGAGACCGCTGGTCCTCAGCCCTCAATGGTTGGCACCTGTAGTGTGCCAGCCTTTCCGGGGGAGGAGCGGGGCGGGGGATCTTAAGAAACAGAAGCGGAAGGTCGCACAGAGGAGGCTGCCCCAGGGGCTGGGTGGTGGAGATAAGGCTTGGCACACCTGGCGGATGAGCAGAGAGCGCGCGAGAGGAACGCAGGCACCGCCAGGGTCCCGGAATCTACAGCCCAGCGCAGCGCCCTCGCCTCGGGGCCCCGACGGAGGCTCGCGCCCTGTCGGGTTCTCTCGCACTTTCCAGCCCTCTCCTGGCGAGATGGGTCAGTCCTCGGCGCCTCTGTGGCCCTGAGCAAACCCCACCAGCGTCAGGAGAAGTAGGCCCAGGGGTATACGCTCTCCTTCTCGGAGTCGTCCTTCCGGCGGCTGCAATTTGGGGGCTGAATGGAGCCGAGAGAAGCTGGGGCAGCGAAAGCTAAGAGATGCAGAAGCTCCCCGTCGTGACCTGCCAGAAACCGCGCTGGGGCTCGGCGCCACGCCTCAGCCTGATGTGTCCCCAGGACCCGTGAGATCCGGGCCCCTCAACGCCGCCGCCACTCCGAGCCCCAGCCAAACTCCTAGGAGCTCCCCTCGGACACACCGGGTCCCCGCGAACTGCTCCCGGGTGACTGCTGCGCCCGCTGGAAGCAGCTCCTCCCCCGAGTGTCTTTGGGGCTGCTCTCTCCTCCGAGCCACCCCAGAGGCGCCCTCCGCCCACCTCCCGCCTCCAGGCTTTAGGCCAACCTCAGCTCCCACCGCCGCTCTGAAGCAGCTCGGGCCCCTCCCTCTGTGCGCGTCCCGCCACCTCGGCAAGTGTGTCGCGACCCGACCCACTGGTGGAGCACAGGACAGTCTCATGCAGAGACAGCCAGGGATCGTGGAAGAAATGGCATGGGGTCAAGGGGAACCAGACTGCTGAAACTGGGTGGGAGGCGTACCTTCACAGAATCGGAAACCAATTAAAGGGAACTAAACTAGAGGCTGGAGAGGCGAGGGGAAGAATTAAAGAAAAAAAAACACCCAAAAACGGAGGGGGAGAGAGAGAGAAGGAGGAGGAGGAGGGAAAGAACAGAAAAAAAGATATTTATGAATGGGACAGATCAAGGAATATTTGAACTCTGTTCACAAAATTGACTTGCTGTTTTACAAAAACTATTTTTGAAAACTTATAATAGGTAGGTATTGACATTTATATTGGAATTCTATCTTTAGAGTGCCTAAGCAGTGTTTTTTACAAAATTTTCCAAAACTATGTATTGATGTGGAAGCTTAAGTCCATATCTACAACTTTTTTTTTTAAAAAGTATAAAATGCTGACTATTCTCCGTCCTTAAAAATGAGAAAAAGTTTTTTCAGTTAGATCCTTTAAAGAATATCGGGACTTCAAACTAAGAATTCTAAACGGGCGAGAAGGAATTGGAGAGGAAACAAGTAAATGCAAAGAATAACGATAAAATTTTGTACAATGATGAAATTTTACTGATGATAATAAACTGACGGGCATTTAGTGACACATTTTTTCTTGCAGACACCATCCTCCCAGCTTTCTGCTGTTAAGAAGTGTGTATAAATGGTTAAGGACACATATTGAAATGGTTAAGTATTTCCTCACATTGTCAGGCTTTTCCTCCTTTTTCTGTCTTACATTCTATAGCTGGGTTCTAGCTAACCTCAGATTTCCTAATAAAGAAAAAAACTGATCACTCAGAAGACAGACTGATTTATTACTCCGAAAATTATTACTTTGAAGTCACAGTGAACAGCCCAGAAGTAAGACAGGCTCTTAAAAGCCTTTTGGGTAGATGAAGAAAATGCTTTCTAAATTTGCTCAGAAGCTCTGGCCTTTTGAATTCAGAAACATCTTTTCAGTCAAAAAAAAAAGTGCTATTATTGAATAGTTTGCAACTGGAAACACCAGCTTACAACTGGAAAAACGTCTTTGTAATTCTGTCCTTTTGTCTCCTGGTTTTAGTCTGATTCAGTCACCTCCCAGAAAACAACATTTGAAGCAGAGAATATATAGAACATTGGTCACAGACTTTTGGATTTCCAATAGGAGTAAAATCTGTCCTCCTCTAGTGGAAAAAAATGAGTAAAGAAACAAGAAACTATTTTGTTAAATTAGGAACACTAAGCACACATTAAAACAATTACCATCTGTCACCATTGTTTCGTAAAGGAGGGATTTATTTCAACATTAAAAATAAGGAGGAGGATACCATTATTAAGGACAGTCAAAATACATAAAATTAACATCATGAAAAACTCGTGTTACACTTCTTGTCATGGACCTGCTAATATCATCCCAAGGAGTGGGACTTAATTTTTAGCAACTACTGATATAAGTGAGTCGAGAATATATTTGGCACCATAAATGTGAGACAGTTTGATATATTAAGAGAACTACAAGCATATGTTGCCAAAATTTATATTGCCCAAGACCAATTCCATGCCTGAAATCTCACCATGAAAGAAGGAATCATGAAAATCTGGAGATTGTGTGCATTCCTACATCAGCCCATGTTTCTGTTCTTATTTCTCCCAGAAATTTTGTATTCACTTTCAAATAATGTCAAAGACAGCTAAGTAAAACAGATGTAATTATTAATTATAATTTTTAATCACTGTAAAATGGGGGAAAGACAATCAGAGGTAGTTGTAAATGAGTAAATTTATTGTTTAACTAAAGAGAAACACATGCAAATAGTCTAGACATTGTTAATATTACTTTTGATCAGGGACAACGCAATATTTCTCAGGTTCCCCTTTAGAAAATAGAGAAATTTTGTGTTTTTCTTTAATGTTATTTGAAAATAAATGTTGTAACTAAATGCAAAATCAATGCAAAAAGAAAAATCTTTATTTTTCAATCTAAATATGCGCTCCTCTACCCCTTCCTCATTTCTGATTTGACTTTTCTCTCTAACCAGCTCCCCTCTGCACCCTCAGTTCTGTTGAAGATGAGTTGTTTAGTGAGTAGATCCAAGTAAGACTGAACAAATAGCATCATGTGATGGACCCTGACTCATCTTATGCCCACAGAACTTTATCACTGAGACTTAAGAACCCTGACTTTGTGCAGACAAATTACGTGTGCCCATAAGTCTTCTGATGAAATTCTACAGCAATCACAGTTTGGATTGTGGGAGGTATGGGTGAAACGGCAGAGATTCAGAAAGGATTCAAATTATGCTATGTTGGTACCTGACACACCGAGGGGTGTTTGAAATGGGTCAGGAAGCTCTGAGTACCTAGAGTGCAGCTGGGACTTGGGGAAGGGCATAAGGGTGAAATGGATATGTGAGGGAGATGGATGGCTCTAAAAGTGAGGGGGAGAATGCTGAATGTAATACATCCACTTTACGATTCCGTCCAGTATCAGGGTACTGCTTAAGTTTTAATCACTGCCTTAGTCTCTGATTACAGCTTAGTTTTTGATGGGAAGCATACTCTTCCTACAACCTGTTTGTATTAATGAACAATCATTGCCAAGAATATTACTCCTCACAAGGACTCATGAAGCAAACTCAACATTAAAGATGAGGAGTTGTTAGAGGGTTGGGAGGCATTAACATTACTACATGTCTTCGACACATCAAACACTCCTTGAATTATAAAATTTTTATAGCGCCAATAAGTGATCCTGTAATAATGTCCTTGGGAAAAATTCCCAAACAAATTAAATATTTAACTATCATTTTTGCCATCAACTACAAACTATGCCCAGAAATTAATGCTATCAGGATCCTGCCAAGAAGATATTTGACACATGTGTCCTAGTCATGGTTTTTAAAAATAGCTTTCTTACATCCAGATACTTCTGTTCATGATAACTTCCCCTTCTTCAGGGTTGGTGAAACGTACTATTTGGAAAAGATATTTATGTAAAGTTTTATCACTGACTCTGAGTCCTCAGGGCAGCTTCATTTCCATTTTATAAGCCACCTACATGGAGGCAGGTCATCTGATCACTAGTGAGACAAATCAAAGAAACTTTTTGGCAACTTTTATTAGGAATTAACAATGTCCCCAATATTGCAGTGAATTGTTCCACAGACTCCTACTTCTGCATGTCCCAAAAGGTCTAAGATTTAGTCTCGAAGGTGTGGGAGGGGAGAGTGAGACTTCAGAGGTTCAGAGTGTGTGTTTTGTTTCTTGACACAACCTGCAAATTTACAACACTTAAAATTAAATTTTTTCCAACAGCATAATTATGATAATTATTTCTCCCTGCGTAGGCAGGGTCCAGTGCTGGTAGACGGATGGCCCAAGGCTGGCACGACTCTGCTGACTTCAACCTGTGGCTCCTACTTATGGAGTCAGGGCAGCTGCTTCAGTGCATTCCTGCTCCCAGGCATCGAGAGGGAGAAAGGAAGTACCAGGGAAGGCACATCAATTGTTGTTTGTTTGTTTCAGTTTTATTTTTTAGCTTTTTATTAAATGAAAAGTTTCAAACATATATAAAGATAGGAATAATAAAATGACACCCCCCACCATATACTCATCACTAGATTTTATGATTTTTAACATTCTGCCCAATTTGTTTCAACCATTTTTTTCTGAAGTATTTTAATTACAGACAACATAGCATTTCTACCCTAAATACCTCTGGGGGCATCTCTGAAAATAGGACATCTCTCTAACTAATCATACCATGATCACATCTGATAAAATTAACCCTAATTCCCTAAAACTATCTAATATTTAGTCCATATTTAACTCCCTCCAAATGTCTTTTGGAGTTGGTTAGTCTAAAACCAGAATCGATTCAAGTTCTAACGTCTAAGTTCTCTTTTAAACTGGAATAGTCCTCATCACAACCTCTTTATCTTTTCCCAAGACATTTCCTTGTTAAAGACAACAGACCGGTGGTGGTGTTGCGTCCCACCTCCCGCATTGGTCTGGTTGCTTCCCCGTGTCTCTTCAACACATGCCTTTGTTCCCATATTTCGTGTAAACTGGTCATTAGACTTAAAGACATGATGAGACTCAGATTAAACATTTTTGGCAAGAATACTCCACAGGTGATGGTATGTACTTTATGGTGTATTACATCAAGATAAACATAATATCTACCAGTTGTGCATTACATGTGCACATCACTATTGATGAAACATAGCTAGGTGTATATGCTGATATGCACCTAGCGTTTTTCACCTCATGTATCCTGATGATCACAATCTGTCATTATGCAGAAATCCTCCTCATTTTCTCTATGGTTGCATGTATACTCCATCATGTGGCGATATCATAAATTAACTTGTTCTCTACTGATGGGCTTGTTTTTAATCTTTTGCCATTACAAGTAGTGTTACAATTAATGAGTCTGTGCACATGGTACATACCTTTGCCAGACTAACTTCAGGATAGCCTCCTAGAAATGGGATTACTGCATCAAAGAGTAAACATATCTATGATTTTTCTGGATATTGTCAACTTCCCCTCCACATCAGTTGTATCATTGGCATTCCCACCTTCAGTGTATGAGAGTATTTGGGAAGTGCAAAAGAAGTCTCTAATAAGACTACTCCTGCTAAATTGGAAATATATAATTGGATTATATATAATGTTCCCACAAACATGTAAAAGTTAACTCGTGTTAGTTATTGAATAGGTTTTGGTTCTGTGTTCTAACACCATTATTGAAGTAATTCATGCCTATGGAATGTAAATTTTTCTTTTCTTTTACACGAAACTATATAATTTGAAATCCACATCTGTTTTATGATTTTGCAATACTAAATTTCCAGTCTGTATTAGTAGTAAATTAGAAAAACATATTCAAAACACAAGCTAAACTAAATTAACAGATCTTTTCAGACATGAGAAATATGGCAGCCACATGGCCTCAAAATCCAGACCACACACTTCAAAGAGATATTGTTCTCCAAATTATTGTAAGAATGTGTGTTCTGATTTGCTACAGGAGGCACATGCAAATTTTGGCTCATTTAATTAATGATACCCATAACATAATATCAAATGAAAACCCTAAAGGTTAAAGACAAGGAATTTCTGATGCATGCCAACAGCAAAAACTTGTCAACTCTAAAATTGGCTTTTGAACCCAGAGAAAGATTCCAGAAGTCCTAATATGGACCTTTCTCAATGTGGAAATTTTATGAAAAGAACTAAAAATTTGTTAATGCATTCTTTTGCCAATGAAAGACACCCAAAACCAGATAGAGAAAGCCTGCTTCTCCATCACAACCATGGATTTCCAATAGAGTCAAGGCCAGATTCTGTGGCCCTGTTCCAATAAACTGAGAACCAGAACAAACACGGTGATTGACACTCATCTTTAGAGATTTGAGTACAAGGGACCGACTTCCAGCAATAACATGCTGGTAGAACCTTGGGCTAGAGGATTTACCTTGGGGAGGTTAGAAGCACAGTTAGGCGTAGTCGCTGTCATTTGGCCACATAATTCATCAAAGCTTAGGCACAGGAATGCCTCATGCAACTCAGGACCATCTTTGACAAGGCTGTAGAGGGACTGTTAACTAATTAAGTTGTCTCTCCCCAGGGAAGCTTATGCTTGGCACTTTACTTATGCTCTAGCATAATACTAGTGGGTCACCAGCAATATAAAGCATATAGAATTTGGGCTTTTGCATCGTCTTGTGATGCCCACTTGATATAGTGACCCATACTTTATAGAATACATTCATCTAGACCAGATGGACCAAAGAGTTTTCTGTACCTGCTCTTGAGCCCCAAGCAGCGTGGGTTCTGGTCTCAATGGACCTGAATATTGGTCCACGTGCTTTATTAGCCAAGGTTGCCTAATTCATCCCCTTGATACGAATCATCCTTGGATATCCATACCCAGGTCTTTTTGTCCTCTGGCTTCCAAGATCACATGTTATATGACTAAAGAACTCTAATTCATATCCTACTCTTGGTGGACCCTTTTCAAAAATTCCGGGCACTTCTATAGTTCTGTTTAGTACCCGTTCCCATGCCCGTAATAGATGCAGAAAAGACTCTAAGCTGAGGAGTACCTCCAGTGCTGCATCACCTAGTGCGTCACTCGTGTCTGTGGGACAAAATTGACATGCTATAATTCTTTCCAGGCATTTAATCGGTAGAGAGTCTTCATTATAACGGCTTTTGTCTCTCTCACTGTTATTGCAGCTATTCAAATAGCAGGCCGGGATTTAAAGAAACTGCATGACAAATAAAAGGCCTCAAAGTAGGTAAATCAGAGACAGAAAACCACAGCCAGCAAGGCCTACATTCCTCAGGTTCATACATTTTAGGGAGCCTTGGTAGGCATGAGCTATAGCTCTCACCTCTCCGGAATCATTCTACTTGGATTTTCCATTAAATAAAAAAGAGGTTCCTTGGCTAATGCTCAGGGATCAAGCTAATACCCCAGGAAAACTTCTGCCTGAAGCTTCTTTTCCCTTCTCCCAAGAGTTGAACTCTGGCCTCCGCCATTCTCTCCTATGACTAGCCCATAGCATTCTACCTGGTTGCACCTCAGCCTCAGTATTAAGAGTAGAGGATTGGGATATATGACATGATAATCCTGTACTCACATAACCACAATGGTCAGTTGTAGTATCAGGTGAAATGGAAGGGATATAGACCCACCTCAAGCATACTGTATTTCCTTGGTTCTGTTTATTCAGCAGAACACCAAGCGACCCAGCCTGCCCTCATTTAACAGAGAGCATCTACTGGAAGACTGATGAGTAATGTTGCCTGATACTTGAAGGGCCTTCAACTCACATGTGAGAGAAGTATCATTGCTGGGACCTGTTCCTGGACGTTTCCACTAGAAGTGCTGTAGGCTGTAACGTCAGCAGGTTGACAGGTGGGTCTTTCAAATTCACAACTGGCTATCACCCACTGATTCTCATGGTGATTGATCCTTAAATTACCAATGAACCAAAGACCAGTCTAATAAGTGACACATTAACTAAAATTTAATTCACTAAAAGATAATTTGCTGAATTATTGAGAATTTCTTTAATGTTTTAGAAGTTTTTTTTAGTTTTATTTAGCATTTTCTTCTATTGCTACCAATGCCTCAAGCCTGCCCTTGTTCCTTCCAGAGGCTGTCAGACAAATACTGGAATCTGTCTAAGACAATTAATGGAGCAGTATTGCCACCAGAGGCAGGGAAGGGGCAGACTCAACTGAAGGAACAGGATGCCATTGAGCTGCAGATGGAGAGTTTAAGGGTCAATTGATCCTTTCAATATAAAATAGGAGGGTCAGCATAGGGTCAAGCATAGACGGCAGAGCAGAAGAAGATGTAGGAGGAAGCAGTGACTTCATTTAGCAAAATGGAAACTTTCTGAACAGTCCGTTTTTCTTCCCAGGCATGATGTTCAGTATATTTACTCACAATGGATTAGGAGAAGAGTGGAGTAAATCTACAGATTATTGGAGACTCATTATGGAGCTACAATGAGGAAGGGATTGGCTAATCTTTTTTTTTTTTCCTTCGTTCTTTATTTTTGGTGTCATAATAGTTTATAACAGTGTGAAATTTCAGTTATAATCATTATTTGTCAGTCACCATATATATGTGCTCCTTTACCCCCTTTACCCCTTATGTCCACCCCCCAACCCTCTTCCTCTCGGGTAACTATTAATCTGTTCTCTTTGTCCATTGTTTTTTAATCCTCCACATATGAGTGAAATCATATGGTGTTTGTCTTTCTCTGTCTAGTTTATCTCACTTAACATAATACCCTCAAGTTCCATCCATATTGTTGCAAATGGGATGATTTTGTCTTATTTATGGCTGAGTATTATTCCATTGTGTATATATACCACATCTTCTTTACCCAATTATCAGTTGATGGGTATTTGGGTTGCTTCCACATCTTGGCTATTGTGAATAATGCTGCAATGAACATACGGGTGCACAAGTCTCTTTGACTTGTTGATTTCAAGTTCTTTGGATAAATACTCAGTAGTGGAATAGCTGGGCTGTATAGTATTTTGATTTTTAAATTTTTGAGAAATTTCCAAACTGTTTTCCATAGTGGCTGCACCAGTTTGCATTCCTACTAGAAGTGTATGAGAGTTTCCTTTTCTCCACATCTTCTCCAACATTTGTTGTTTTTTGTCTTGGTAATTATAGTCATTCTAACAAGTATAAGGTGATATCTCATTGTAGTTTTGGTTTGCATTTTCCTGATGATTAGTGATGTTGAACATCTTTTCACCTGTCTGTTGGCCATCTGTATATCTTCTTTGAAAAAATGTCTGTTCATATCCTCTGCCCATTTTTTGATCGGGTTGTTCAATTTTTGTTATTGAGTTGTATGTTTTCGTTATATTTTTCGAGATTAACCTGTTGTTGCATATATGATTTGCAAATATTTTCTCCCAGTTGATGTGTTGTCTTTTCATTTTGTTCTTGGTTTCCTTTGCCTTCCAGAAGCTCTTTAGTCTGATGAAGTCCTATTTGTTTATTTTTTTCTTTTGTTTCCCTTACCCAAGTAGATATGGTATTCAAAAAGATCCTTCCAAGACCAATATCAAAGAGTATACTGCCCATATTTTCCTCTAGGAGTTTTATGGTTTCACATCTTACCTTCAAGTCTTTGATACGTTTTGAATTACTTCTTGTGTATGGTGAAAGATAATAGTCTGCTTTCATACCTTGTGTGTAGCTGGCAAGTTTTCCCAACGCCATTTATTGAAGAGACTTTCCTTTCTCTGTTGTATATTCTTAGCTCCTTTGTCAAAGATCAGCTGTTCATAGATGTGTGGTTTTATTTCTGGGCTTTCCATTCTGTTCCATTGATCTGTGTGTCTGTTGTTGTACCAGTACCATGCTGTTTTAGTATATATGGCATATACTATAGCTTTGTAGCATATTTTGAAGTCAGGGATTGTGATGCCTCCAGCTTTGTTTTACTTTTCTCAGGATTGCTTTCGCTATTTGGGGTCTTTTGTTGTCTCATATGAATTTTAGGATTCTTTGTTCTATTTCTGTGAAGAATGTCATTGGGATTCTGATTGGAATTGCATTGAATCTGTAGATTGCTTTAGGTAGTATGGATATTTTACCTATGTTTATTCTTCCAATTCCTATGCATGGAATATTTTTCCATTTCTTTATGTCATCCTTTATTTCTTTCAATAATGTCTTATATTTTTCGTTGCATAGGTCTTTCACATCTTTGGTTAAATTTATTCCTAGATATTTTTTTGTTGTTCTTGCAGTTGTAAATGGAATTGTATTCTTGAGTTCTCTTTCTATTAGTTTGTTATTAGAGTATAGAAATGCAACTGGCTATTGTAAGTTGATTTTGTACCCTGTGGCTTTGCCATCGTTCTTGATTATTTCTAATAGTTTTCTGATGGATTCTTTAGGGTTTTCTATATATAAAATCATATCATCTGCAAAGAGCAAGAGTTTTACTTCCTCCTTGCCAATTTATATATCATTTATTTGTTTTTCTTGCCTAAATGCTCTGGCCAAAATCTCCAGTACTATGTTGAATAAGAGTAGTGAGAGTGGGCACCCTTATCTTGTTCCTGTTCTCAGAGGGATGGCTTTCAGTTTTCCCCCACTGAGTATGATGTTGGCTGTGGGTTTGTCATATATGGTCTTTATTATGTTGAGGTAATTTCCTTCTATACCCATTTTATTGAATTTTTTTTTACCATAAATGGATGTTGGATCTTGTCAAATGCTTTTTCAACATCTATTGATATGATCATGCGATTTTTTTTTTAATTGAGGCTTGGGAGGTTATTTAATTCAAGAGACCCTGAAGTCCTGAGAGTTTTCCATGTGGCTCTGGTATGTCTCCTTTGCCTGAAGTTGTTCCTCTAGTTCCTTCTTGTGCAGGATCTTAGCCCCTAACTGTTCCTCCCATCCATTTTTTTTTTTTTTTAAAGATTGGCACCTACCTGAGCTAACATCTGTCACCAATCTTTTCTTTCCTTGTTCTTCTTCTCCCAAAAGCCCCCCAGTACATGGTTGTATATTTTAGTTGTGAGTGCCTCTGGTTGTGCTATGTGGGATGCCACCTCAGCATGGCCTGATGAGTGATACCATGTCTGCGCCCAGGATCCATACTGGTGAAACCCTGTGCTGTCAAAGTGGAGCACGTAAACTTAACCACTCACCTATGGGGCCGGCCCTGATCATGTGATTTTTATTCCTGATTTTGTTAATGTGGTGTATCACATTGATTGATTTGCAGATGTTGAACTATCCCTGTGTCCCTGAATAAATCCCACTTGGTCATAGTGTATGATCCTTTTGATGTATTGCTGAATTCAGTTTGCCAATATTTTGTTGAGGATTTTTGCATCTATGTTCACCAGCAATATTGGCCTGTAAATTTTCCTTCTTTGTGTTATCCTTGTCTGGCTTTTGGATCAGGGTGACATTGGCCTTGTAAAATGTCTTAGGAAGGTTCCATCTTATTCAATTTTTTGGAATAGTTTGAGCAGGATGGGTACTAAATATTCTTTGAATGTTTGGTAAAATTCTCCAGAGAAGCCATCTGGTCCTGGACTTTTATTTTCTGGGAGGTTTTTGATTGCTGTTTCCATCTCTTTACTTGTGATTGGTCTATTCAGATCTTCTATTTCTTCTTGATTCAGTTTTGGGAGGTTGTATGGGTCTAAGAATTTATCCATTTCTTCTAGATTGTCCAATTTGTTGGCATATAGTTTTTCATAGTATTCTCTTATAATCCTTTATATTTTGGTACTATATGCTGTAATTTCTCCTCTTTCATTTCTAATTTTATTTATTCAAGCCTTATCTCTTTTTTTGTTAGTGAGTCTGGCTAAGGGTTTGTCAATTTTGTTTGTCTTCTCAAAGAAACAGCTCTTAGTTTCATTGATCCTTTCTACTATTTTTTGGTTTCAATTTCTATCTGCTCTAATTTTTATTATTTCCCCTCTTCTGCTGACTTTAGGCTTTGTTTGTTCTTCTTTTTCTAGTTTTGTTAGATGTAGTTTAAGATTGCTTATTTGAGATTTTTCTTGTTTGTTAAAGTGGGCCTGTATTGCTATGAATTTCCCTCCTGGGACCACTTTTGCTGCATCCCATATGAGTTGGTATGGTGTGTTTTCATCTTCATTTGTCTTGAGATAGTCTTTGATTTCTCCTTTAATTTCTTCAATGATCCATTGTTGATTAAGTAGCACATTGTTTAGTGTCCACATGTTTGTTCCATTCCAAGCTTTTTTCTTGTAGTTGATTTCTAGTTTCATAGAATTATGGTTGGAAAAGATGCTTGATATGATTTCAATCTTCTTAAATTTATTGAGGCTTGCCTTGTTTCCCAACATATGGTCTATCTTTGAGAATGTTCTGTGTGCACTTGAGAATAATGTGTATTCTGCTGATCTGGGTTGGAGTGTTCTCTATATAGCTATTATGTCCATCTGGTCTAGTTTTTCCTGTAGTTTCCTGTTGACTTTCTGTCTGGTTGGTTTATCCACTGATGACAGTGAGGCGTTAAGGTCCCCTACTATTGTTGTGTTTCTGTTAAAGTCTCCTTATAAGTCAACTAATGGTTGTTTTATGTGCTTTGGTGCTTCTGTGTTAAGTGTAGATGTATTTATAAGTGTTATGTCCTCTTGGTGGAGTGCCCTTTTATCATTATATACTGCCCTTCTTTGTCTCTTATTGTCTTTTTTATCTTGAAGTCTATTTTGTATGATATAAATATGGCAATACCTGCTTCCTTTCATTTGCGGATTGGTGAATCTTAATGAGGACTTTTTTTTCTTAAAGCCTCTTAATTATTTGAAAATACATTTGAGGGCTATAAGACAGATTCAACAGGTTTTAGAAGATAGAATAAAAGGATTAGAGTATATAAAGCAATCCTTTAGATTTTTTGCTAGGGACTATGATTTATTTAAAGTACCAGGCTAAGGCTAACCCACCCATTTACTATTCCACTTGCTTCAGCAGCTCTTCTTCTGCTTTTTAGCAAAGCTAGTCAATTGTTTTCTGATATGCTCTAATAAGCTGGTTGACTTCTGTGTACACTTGGATTGTGGAATGTTTTGCAAAAAAAAAAATGCATGAGGGTTCACTGTACTAAAAATAGAGCTTCATCAACATGCATATAGAGAAGCATCTACTACTGAGGCATTCACAGTAGAATATGAGTTCTTTTTGTTTTAACTTCACAACAAGGTAAATAACTCAGAATTAGCTTAATTATATGTGTGTATGCATGTATGTATATTCTTTCACTAATATCTAATAATAAGTATTATTATTAGTGAAATTTATGTTCTTTAGGTGACTAAGTGAATTTCTTGTGAATGTCTTGCTTTTGAAACAACTTTATTGTTAGTATAAAAACTGTACATATTTATTTATTTATTTTTGAAGAAGAAGAAGACCAGCTCTGAGCTAACATCTGTTGCCAATCCTCCTCTTTTTGCTGAGGAAGACTGACCCTGAGCTAACATCCGTGTCCATCTTCCTCTGCTTTATATGTGGGACGCCTCTCACAGCATGGCTTAACAAGGTGGTGTGTAAGTCTGCACCTGGGATCCGAACTGGTGAACTCCAGGCTGCCAAAGCAGAACATACAAACTTAACTGCTGCACCACCAGCTGGCCCCCAAAACTGTACATATTTAAAGCGTACAATTTAATAAATCTTGACATATGGATATACCTATGAAATCATCACCACAATCAAGATAATGAAGATATCCATCAACCTTCAAAGTGCTTTCACTTTGAAATCCCTTCTTCCTGCCACTCCCTACCATCCCTGCCCCACCCCTGTCCCCAGCCAGTCCTGACAGTGCTTTCTATCGTTATAGATTGGTTTGCCTCTTCCAGTAGTCCATGTAAATAAATCATACAATATGCACTTTTAATTTTCTTTGTTTTTGTTGTTTTTTAGTTTAGTCTGGCTTCTTTCACTCAGCATAATTATTTTTAGATTAACCTATGTTGATGCATGTAGAAATGGTTTATTTTTTATATTGATAAGTAGTATTGCATTGAACGGATATGCCATAATTTGTTTATCCATTCAGTTTTTAATTAACATGTGAATTGTTTCCCAGTCTTTAGCTGTTACAAATAAAGCTGCTATGAACATTATTGCACAAATATTTGCCAGGACATATGCTTTCAGTTTTCTTGAATAAATACCTACGGGTAGAATGAATGGATCATAGGGTAAGGATCTATTTAACTTTCAAAGAAATGGTCAAAATAACTTCCAAAGTGCCTGGACAAGTTTTTATTCTCATTACAGTGAATAAGAGTTTCAGTTGTTCCATAGCCTGATGCACACTTAGTAATTTTAAACATTCTAAAACTCTGTAGTGATAGCTCATTATGGTTTTAATTTTCATTTCCCTAATGAGTAATGATGTTGAGCTACTTTTCAAGGGCTTATTTGCCATCATATAACTTCCCCGTCTGTTCAAATTATTTTCCTATTTTCATACTGATTTTTTTGTTTTCTTGTAGAGTTTTGAGAATCTTAACAATACTGATTTTCCGATCCAGGAACACGGTATATCTCTTCATTTATTCAGTCTTCTTTAACTTCTATCAACAATTTTTTTAGCTCTTGGTGAACAGGTATTGCACAACTTCTGTCAGATTTATATAAGTATTTCATATTCTTGACTAATATATATAGTATTTAAAATTTTTTAAATATATAATTTTTCATTGCTAGTATAAGGAAATACAATTGATTTCTGCATGTTAGTCTTGTATCCTGGAACTGTTACTAAACTTATTTACTAACTATGTTAACTTTTTTTCACGTTCCATTGGATTTTCTATGTAGACGATGACTTCATCAGTGAATAAATTGAATAAATGCAGATTTACTTCTTCTTTTCCAACCTGCATGCCTTTATCATGTTTTTGGTTTTATCTTATTGTGCTAGCAAGAACCTCCAGGTCAATGCTGAATAGAAGTAGTGAAAGGACACCCTTGCCTTGTTCCTAATATTAGGAAGACAAGAGTCAGTTTTTTACCATTAAATATGATGTTGACTGTAGATTTTTGATTGACACCCTTCATCAAGTTGAGGAAATTCTCATCTATATCTAGTCTGGTGCGAGTTTTTTATCAAGGAGGGATGTTGGATTTTGTCAAGTGCTTTTTCTGCATCTATTGAGATGATCATATGGCATTTCTGTTTTAGTCTACTGTCATTGATTTTTTAATGTAAAAACCAAACTTGTTTTCCTGGGATAAACCTCACTTGGTCATGATACATTATCCTTTTTATATACTGCTGGATTTGATTTGCTAACATTTTGTAAGAATTTTTTTACCTTTGTCTATGAGCAATACTAGTCTCTACCTTTCTTTCTTTCCTTGTAGTGTCTTTGTCTGATTTTGGTATCAGGATAATACTTTCCTCATAGAATGAGTTAGGAAGTATTCTTTCCTCTTCAATTTTCTGGAAGAGTTTATGTGGAACTGGTATTATTATTTTTTTTCTTAAATGCTTGGTGGAATTTTTCAGTGAAATGATCTTGGCCTGAAAGTTTCTTTGTGAGAAGTTTTGCAGCTACATATACAATGCTTTTAGTAGATATAGTGTTACTTAGATTAATCTATCTGTTTTGCATTCAGCGTGCTTTGGTAGTTTGTTTTTTTTAAATGAATTTCATCTAAGTTGTCTAATTTGTTGATGTAGAGTTGTTCATAGTACTACCTACTGTAGTAGGTGGAATAATGGCCTACCAAAGGTATCGAGTCCCAACACTCAAAGCCTGTGAATGTGCTATCTGACATGGCAAAGGGACTTTGCAGATGTGACTCAATTAAGGGTCTTGAGATGGAGGAGATTATCCTGGATTATCCATGTGAGGCCAATGTGATCACACTGGTCCTTATAAGTGACGGAGGGATGCATGAGTCAGAATCAGAGAGAGATTTGAATATGGTATGCCACTAACTTTAAAGGTGGAGAAAGGCACTCAGGAATTCAGTGATTTCTAGAACCTGGAAAAGTTAAGGGGACAGATTCTCCTCTTAAGCCTCCAGAAAGAGTGCAGTACTGCAAACATTTTAATTTTCGCACAGTGAAACCCATTTCAGACTTCTGACCTCAAGACATGTAAGAGAATAAATTTCTGTTGTTTCAAGCCACTAAGTTCGTGGCAATAGGAAAATAATACACCTATCATCCCTCTTAAAGTTTGTAGAATCTGTATTGATGTTTCTGTTCCCATTGTTAATATTAGTAACTCATGTCTTCCATATCTTTTTCCTGGTAAGTCTGTCTAGAGGTTTATCAATTTTATTGATCTCTTCAAAGAACCAATGCTATTTTTTTCTGTTTTCTATTTCATTGAATTCCTCTCTGATGCTTATCATTCCTTTCATTCTGCTTATTTTGGGCTTAATTTGGTCTTCTTTTTGTAGTTTCTTAAGATGGGACTCAAGGGCCTTGACTTTCTCCTAAGTACTGCTTTAGCACATCTCACAAATTCTGAAGTGTGTTTTTAATTTCACTCTGTTTAAAATACTTTCTGATCCCTTTTGATTTCTTCTTTGACTTATAGGTTATTTATAAAGTTGTTTAGTTTCTAAATATTTGCAGATCTTCCAGATGCTTTTCCCTTATTGATTTCAAATTTAATTTCACTGTAGTCAGAGAACACATTTAGTATGATTTAAATTATTTTAAAGTTATTGAGACTTGTTTTATAGCTCAGAATATGGCCTATAAATGTTCCAAGGAAACTTGAAAATAACGTGTTCTCTGCTTTTGGTAGGTGGAATGCTCTATAAATGCCAACTAGGTTAAGCTGATTGACAGTGTTGTTCAAATCTAAGGCAATACTGATTTTCTGACTAATTGTTTTATAAATTGTTGAAGAAAGGATGTTGAAATCTTTATATTTATGTACTTTTCTATTTCTCCTTGTAATTCTATCAATTTTTGCTTCATGTATTTTAAATCTCTGTTATTAGATGCATAAACATTGAGGATTGTTTTTTCCTTTTGATGAATTGATACTTTTATCATTATTAAATGACCTTGATAATATTCTTTCCTCTTAAACCTAGTTTGTCTCATATTAATATAAACATTAATAATATTTATAAATTCCATGCTTATATTTAACATGCTCAATCAATCTTGGTTTCTTGAACATAAGGAATACAATTATACTTATTGTTTAACTGTCCTAGTAATACTGTCACATATGTAATTTATGTATCAATTTCGTTTTTTTTTTTTTGAGGAACATTTGCGCTGAGCTAACTACTGCCAGTCCTCCTCTTTTTGTTGAGGAAGCCTGGCCCTGAGCTAACATCCGTGTCCATCTTCCTCTACTTTATATGTGATGTGGAATGCCTACCACAGCATGGCGTGCCAAGCAGTGCCATGTCCACACCCGGGATTCCAACCAGCTAACCCTGGGCCGCTGAGAAGTGGAATGTGCAAACTTAACCCCTGCACCACTGGGCTGGACCCCTATGTATCAATTTCAATGGATTGATAAATCTCCTCAAGATGGGTCATATTTTCCTTCTTCTTTATATATCTGGTAAATTTTTATTGGATGCTAGACATTGTGAATTTAACTTAGTGCTGGATATTTTTGTATCCCTTTAAGTATTGACCTATTTTTCTAGGATACTGTTTAATTGGATCCTTTTGAAACTTCTTTTTATGCTTTGTTAAAGTGATGATTAGTGTAGTGCTCATTTTGTCCCACTACTGACGTAAACTCTTTCTTACTACTCTACCCAATGCCCTGTGAATAATGAGGTTTTTCTACTCTAGACGGTTGGAACAAGAAGTATTGCTGGTCCTGTGTGAGCTTTGAGGATTGTCCCCTCTTATCCTTTTGGTTGACTCTTTCCCCAGCCTTGAGTACTTTACTTGCATCAGTTTCACTGATCTGAACTCACCTGAAGACTTAAGTAGTACTCTCTACAGATTTAGGGTTTTCTTCGGGTAGCTCTCTCCTCAATGAGGCCTTGCAACCTCTGACCATGTCCATCTCCCAGGATTCCAAGCTTCATCTCCTTAACTCAGAGAGACTGCCAGATTCCACCTAGTTCTCTCTTCTCTTGCTGTGTCCTGGAATTCTTTCAAGTCTGTAAGCTGGGACAACCATAGAGCCCACCTCACTTTCTCCTCATCTCTCAGGGATCACTGTACTTCACTGGCCGATGTCCAATGTCTCGAAAAACATTTTTTCTTATATTTTGTTCAGTTTCTAAGTTGTTTCAGACATGATATTTAATCTAAGCCTATTAGCCTGTCTTAACCAGAAACAGAATTCTTCTGCATAAGATTTCCTTATCACTAAAAATTAGATATAGTCTTATCTTTCCCTCTTAAAATAATTTTTATTTGCTTTCAAGAAATACCCACCATTCTGTGTTCTCTAGCAAATTCTTGAAACAAAAGGTGAATGATTATCTGATAAGTTTTTGATCTACAAGATTAGTACTTATAGCATAATTCCAAAAGATTATCAGTAATCTTTTCTTCCAGAATGAACAGAGTATTATAATTAGGAATTCGGCTTTGAATGAATAGAAACCTATTAAAAAGCTATTCCAAAAAATTACACAATTAAATTCTTATTATTGAGTGTTGTGTAACAAGATTATTTTAATAACTACCTACAGTTAGTTCTGCTCATTTTTGAAATATAATTATTTAGCAAATATGGTAAAAGTTATTTCTTTTGTCACTTTTTTGAAATATAATTTTATGAAAATTCTCCTTTTTTAGGTTTTTAAGAATATTAACATGATACTGTATCATATTTGTTGACTTTATTCGATGGAAAGTTAGTTAAATATATAAAGTATAAATCTAACCTCACTGAATCTCTCTGTTCTTTTCTGATAACTAAGAATAAAACTTCCACAGGAGGAGGTTGTAGCGTTTTAAGGAATTAATGTGTAAGAACATACTTTGTAAAATGTAAAGCGTTTGGTGAAGGATCAGAAATATTGTTATATGACAGCAAAAGTAAAGGCAACAAAGCGAAATAAACAAGTGAGACTGTCTCAAACTAAGAAGCTTCTGCACAGCAAAGGAAATCATCAACGAAATGAAAAGGTAACCTAATGAAAGGGAGAAAATATTTGCAAATCATAGATCTGATAAGGGGTTAATATCCAAAGTACATAAAGAACTCATACAAGTCAATAGCAAAGAAACAAACAGTCCGATTAAAATATGGGCAAAGGATCTGAATAGACATTTTCCCAAAGAAGACTACAGATGGCCAGCAGGTATATGAAAAGATGCTCAACATCACTAATCATCAAGGAAATACAAATCAAAACCACACTGAGATACCACCTCCCACCTGTTAGAATGACTGTTATAAAAAAGACAGGAGATAACAAATCCTGGTGAAGATGAGGAGACAAGGGAACCCTCATACACTGTTGGTGGGGATGTAAATTGGTGCAGCCACTATGGAAAACAGTAAGGAGCTTCCTCAAAAAATTAATAATAGAACTACCATATGATTCAGAAATTCCACTTCTGGGCATTTATTCGAAGAAAACGAAAACTCTAACTCAAAAAGATATCTGCACCTCCGTGTTCTTTGCAGCATTATTTACAATAGCCAAGATATGGAAGCAACCTAAATGTCCATCAATGGAAGAATGGACATAGAAGATGTGGTGTATATATACACAGTGGAATATTATTCATCTATAAAAAAAAAGAGTGAAATCTTGCCATTTGGAACAACACGAATGGACCCTGGGGAATGATGCTAAAAAGTACAAATAGACAAATACTGTATGATCTCACTTACATGCGGAATCTAAAAAACAAAAAACAAAAAACATGCTCATAGATACAGAGAACAGATTGTTGGTTGTCAGAAGCTGGCAGTGGGTGAAATGGGTGAAGGGAGTCAAAAGGTACAAATTTCCAGTGATAAAATAAACAAGCCATGGGAATGAAATGTACAGTATTGCTACTATAGTTAATAATAGTCTATTGCATATTTGAAAGCTGCTAAGGGAGTAAATCTTAAAAGATCTCATCACAAGAAAAGAAATTCTGTAACTATGCATGGTGACAGATGTTAACTAGATTTATTGTGGTGAGCATTTTGCAATATATACAAATATCGAACAGTATGTTATATACCTAAAACTAATATAATATCGATTATACCCTAAAAAAACAGATCTAAATATAACTATGGCTTAAAAAGGAAAAATTATTAATGAACTTAAAAGCCCATTAGCTTTTTCATATTGTTTAAAGATATTTATTACATATGAATATCTTGAATCAATGAAAGGCTTAGGTTTGTCATTATGTTACCTTTTTTCTTTTTCTTTCCTAAATAGTTCCAAATATATTAATAAGCAACATGAATTACCATGCCATTAATTTGTTTATTATGTATTGTTTAACTTCTCACCTAAATATGATTGTTCTTAATATGTATATTTATAAATATGTTATCATTATAAAGTGATTTAATTAAACATTACTATTTTATCCACCCTAGTGGTAATTTTGTGAGCACCAGCCCTTTAGCTGTAGCAGGAAAATTGTATGCTTCACGCAGAAGCATTTCCCCATATATTGAGGGAAGATTTGCTCTTCTTGGAGAAGATACGAAAGAGGATAAATTCTAAAAGAATTAACAAGGGACACTTGACATTGGTGGACCATTTTGTTCAGTAAGAGGAGAATTTCCAAATACATATTTTATCCTGTGTGAGAAAGAAGTCTACACCTATCAGGATGAAGGCACAGGGGCAACCCGGTTAACCATGTCTTGCTGGGCCAGGCAGCTCATCAGAAGAGAGACATTGCTTTGCTGCTGAGCCATACATCAGATTTCGTTCATGTACGGTTTGAACTGGTCAAGTTGGATCATGTAGTAGCACTCCTCATACTGGCTCAATCCAACTCCTGCCTGCACTGTCCTCACCAAAGCAGAGCCACATTATTGGTATTGAGTGATGTTAAGTCTTCTTTTATTTATAATGATAGTCAACCTACTGGCTTTTATTTCTATAGAGAATGTTAAACGTGCCATTCATTTATTTAATGAATATGTACTTAGTACCTATTCTGTAGCAGATATTGATCGATTTGGGGATACAACATGAAATATCACAGTCTCCCCTCTCAGGAGAGGGAAGTGGATGTAGGGCAACCAGTGTGCTTGTTTATATAATGGATGAATGAACAAAATGTATTGAGGGGCAGAAGGAAAGAATTCTTGAGTTGCTTGGGAGAGTCAGAGGAATCTTTCGAAAGGAAGTGATACTTGAAATGAGCTTTCTGAATTTCCTCATCCCATAGAGCAGCCATGCTCCAGGCACAGGCTCAAGAGTGAGACTACCTGGGTTTCACCGGAGCTTCGTGTGTTATGGTGAAGTTACTTGGCCTCTTTGTATTTTACTCTAACCATCTACCACCAGGGCCTACTGTGGACATTAACTGAGATAACATAGAAAAAGAACACTGAGTAGCATGTAGTAAGTTTCTAGTAAATATGATACATTTTTGCTTCTTTTGCATTATCAGATGTTTAGTCATATCAGTTATTAGGGTGACACTATCTGGTTCAGGACACACAGATGAGGAAAAGCAGACCTAGAGAAGCTGGTCAGCCACAGCCACGCAGGTAATTAATCTCCTGAAATAATTCCCCAAATTAATTTATGACTTTTTTGGAGGTATAATTTGCTTCGTTTTCATTTTTCTTGACTCCAAACACACTTAGATTCTGAGCTTATCATTCCTAAAGTAGCACTTAGAAATTTATGATAAAATGATTAAGATTTTAAAATCTTCCCATTGTTTTAACTGTGATAATCCTTCAATTATTTTTTAATCAATTGGATCAAAGATTAAAACTATTTGTTCTTACCTTAAAAATTTAAACTATTCTCCTTCTCATGGTTGATTATGTGAATATTTGTGAAGATGAGCTTATCTGTCAGCCTCTGGAAGCTAACTTTAGCATTTGGCTCATGAGCAAGAATTATCCTTTCCCACACATTAATACTTTATTGGATAAACTAGATGATGCCCTCAAAGAGCCTGTTCCTTCACATCTCAGAACTGTAGCAACTGTAGGCAGCCCAGCCTTAATCATACTCAAGTCTGAAACCACAGGTGGTACCTCTTCATCATTTATTCGTAATGTTCAAAATCTCTATTGCACAAGAAGTCATAGGAACAATATCCATGCCCTACATCTATATCTCATTGTCACAATGCAAGTGAAGGAAAGAAAAGTTCTAAGGAAAGAAAAATTTCTGAGAAAATAAATATTTCTAAGACTTTCTTTCTTTTTTTTTTTTGGTGAGGAAGATTGGCCCTGAGCTACCATCTGTTGCCAATCTTCCTCCATTTTGTATGTGGAATGTCTCCACAGAACGGCTTGATGAGCCATGTGTAGGTCTTCGCCCAGGATGTGAACCTGCGAGCCCTGGGCCATGAAGCAGAGCACGTGAACTTAACCACCACACCACCAGCTGGCCCCTCTAAGCCTATTTTTTACATGGAAATTCATGAAATTGGTGCCAATAAATACAACCTTTCCAAAATTTTTTAAATATTAAAATTGATATTTTGATATTGAAACAATATTTATATTATATCTACATATCCACTGTCTAAGATAAATTAGTCAAAGTTTAAATGAAATTATTTGTTACATCTTCCTTTTTTTTTGCATTTTTGTCATTAGTATGTCATGTTTGTTTCATTAGATATTTCACAAGTGTTTATTTGATACAAGAACACATTTGTCTTCATTTGCCATAGAAGCAGGCATAAGGAGTCATCATATTTACGCATGTGCCTTAATCCAGCACAGATTTAGTAGGCTGGTGACATTTTGGGGGTGAATTAAAAAGTTTTCAACATATCTGCACTGGATTTATATACAAAACATTTGTTCTGAAATCTCTTATGCAGTGAATATGGTTGAAATGTCAAAACATTATGTTTCAAAGAGGAAAGCAACAATGGAATTTAGTGAGTGTTTGCCCCAACAAATCTGTACCTTTTCTTGGGTATTCCTTATTCCAATCCTATTAACTAGAAACTATAAAGAAATTGAAGTACCATCTGGATGAATCAATCAGCAGAATTTACACTGGTTATCTAGCCCTTAACTGGGAAGAATTAAACTGGATCTCACAGTCTGGGGATCAAAATAATAATAATGATAATAACAATGTTTACTTTCAGATAACTGCTCCTGAGTAGTGGATGTGTTTCAGTTTCACATATAGTTCTCTGCTCGTATATACTCAGGGCTGGCCTCCTGCATGTGAGGCTATTTCAGGGAGTGACCATAATGGCTTGCTTTTATTTCCCAGTGCTGCACCTAGGGCTCCTTTACCTTTTATTGCATATGACTGCTTCCATTTTCTTCCCATGGAATCTTGGTCTTTTGGTACCCCTTGGAATTTTTGATGGAAAGAAGAGAAATAATGAGGAAGCTAGTTGAGAAAAGAAAGTGGGGAAACTCCAGGGCAGATTGGATCAATATGGTGGAGTAGGAAGAGCCTTAGCTCACCTCCTACTGTGGCCAAGCCAAAACTACAACTACACATAGAACGACTACCACCAAGAATGACCTGAAGACTAGAAGAACAGATTTTCCACAACTAAGAATATGAATAAAAAGTCACATTGAGATGAGTAGGAGGGGTGGAGACACAGTCTAGTCAGGACCAACAGTCCAGCATGGTGACCCACAAGCAGGAGGAATATCACAACCACAGAGGTCCTCCCAGGTGAGCGAGAGGCTTGAACCCCACATCAGGCTCCCTGACCTGGGGGATCTTCACCAGGAAGACAAGCCCTCATAACATCTGACTTTGAAAACCAGCAGGGCTTACATCTGGGAGAGCCAGAGGGCTATACGAAACTGAGACTCTGCTCTTAAACGGTATACGTACAAACTCAGTTGCTTTGAATCTGAGCACAGAGGCAGCAGTTTGAAAAGTACCTGGGTTATACATGAAGGAGATGCATTGACTAATTTTAGGGCATGTGCTGGAGGGGCAAAATATCTGTTGGAACTTTCTCTAAGGATTGAAGCACTGGCAGGTGACTTTTTTTTTTTATTCTCCTTCTACCTAGCTGGCCCGGGCCTGGTGGGCACCATTTCTCACATTCTCCATCTACCTTTCTAGAACCACTCAACCTGCCCTGGCATTCCCTTGTAGACTCAATGCTGGCTGCTGCCTCTACGAAGTGGCTCCTACACCAGAGGGCCAGCCCTGCATACCAGCACTCCTGCTGTAGTCATGGCTCAGGCATAACAGGAGGGTGCACACAGCCTATATAGGGGACACACCTGGAGCATCTGGCTCTAGTGACCAAGGGGGATTGCACTACCAGGCCCCACAGGACATCTTCTACATAAGGCTACCCCTTCAAGACCAGGAGACATAGTTGATCTACCTAGCACATAGAAACAAACACAGAGAGTTAGGCAAAATGAGGAGACAAAGGAATATGTTCCAAACAAAAGAATAAGACAAAATGTTAGACAAAAAAATCTGTAAAAAAAATTTGAGACAAGCAATTTACCAGATAAAGATTCAAAGTAATGGTCATAAAGATGATCACTGAACTCAGGAGAAGAATGGATGAACACAGTCAGAACTTTAACAAAAAGACAGAAAATTTATAAAAATTAACCAATCAGAGCTGAAGTATACACTAACTGAGATGAAAAATACACTAGATGGGGGGCCAGCCCCATGGCCTAGTGGTTAGGTTTGGCACACTCCACTTCAGTGGCCAGGTTCATGAGTTCAGATGCCAGGCTCAGACCTAAACCACTCATCAGCCATGCTGTGGCAGTGACCCACATATAAAGCAGAGGAAGATTGGCACAGATATTAGCTCAGGGCTAATCTTCCTCAACAACAACAACAACAAAATACACTAGAAGGAATCAACAAGAGATGAGATAATGCAGAAGAATGGATAAGTGATCTGGAAGACAGGGTAGTGCAAATCACCCCAGTCAAAACAACAAAAAGAAAAAAATTAAAATTAAATCAGCTTAAGGGATCTATGG
Organism: Equus quagga; assembly: GCF_021613505.1. NCBI lineage: Eukaryota > Metazoa > Chordata > Mammalia > Perissodactyla > Equidae > Equus > Equus quagga. Next base: position 87,782,340 of record NC_060273.1, read on the forward strand.
GGCAACATCATGTGCACTAATATTCACATTATAAGGGTCTCAGAAGGAGAGTAGAGAGAGAAAGGGACAGAAAACTTATTTGAAGAAATAATGGTTGAAAACTTCCCCAAGCTGATGAAGGAAATAGACACTCAGGTCCAGGAAGCACAGAAAGTCCCAACTAAGGTGAACTCAAAGAGACTCGCCCTAAACACATTACAATTAAAATGTCAAAAGTTGAAGATAAAGAGAGAATTTTAAAAGCAGCAAGAGAAAAACAACTAGTTATGTACAAGGGAACCCCCATAAGTCTATTAGCTAATTTTTCAGCAGAAACTTAACAGGCCAGAGAGGAATGGCACAATATATTCAAATGTGCTTAATGTGTTTAATGGAAAAAACTTACAACCAAGAATACTCTACTTAGCAAGGTTATCATTCAGAATTGAAGGAGAGATAAAGAGCTTCCTAGACAAGCAATAGGTAAAGGAGTTCATTACCAGTAAACCAGCCTTATAAGAAATGTTAAAGGAATTTCCTTAAATGGAAAAGAAAGGCCATAACTAGAAATAAGAAAATTATGGAAGAAAAGATCTCACTGGTAATGGCAAACATATAGGAAAGGTAGCGGTCAACCATCTTTTAGCTAGTTTGAAGGTTCAAAGAAAAAAGTAGTAAAATCATCTATATCCACAATAATTAGTTAAAGAATATATAAAATAAAAATATGACATCAAAAACATAAAATATGGTGGGAGTAAAAATGTAGTGCTTTTAGAATTTGCTCAAACTTATGCAACTATCAACTTAATATAGACTGCTATAAACATATATGTTATATATGAACCTCATAGTAACCACAAACCAAACACCTATAATAGATATACAAAAAAATAAAGAGAATGGAATACGAACATAACACTAAAGAAAGTCATCAAATCACAAGGGAAAAGAGCAAGAGAAGAAAAAAGAAACAGAGAGGAATTACTAAAACTCCCAGAAAAAAGTAGCAAAAATGACATCAGTACATACTTATCAATAGCTACTTTAAATGTCAATGGACTAAATGCTCCAACCAAAACACATAGGGTGGCTGAATGGATAAAAAACCAAGACTCATATATATGCTGCATACCAGAGGCGTACTTCAGATCTAAAGACACTCACAAACTGAAAGTGAAGGGATGGAAAAAGATACTCCATGCAAATGGCAAAGAATAGAAAGCAGAGGTAGCAATACTTATATCATACAAAATAGACTTTAAAACAAAAAATTGTAACAAGAGAGAAAGAAGGGCACTACATAATGACAAAGGGAACAAGCCAACAAGAGGACACAATACTTGTAAATATCTATGCACCCAAGAAAGGACCACCTAAATACATAAAGCAAATATTAACAGACATAAAGGAAGAAATTGACAGTAATACATTAATAGTAGGGGACTTTAACACCCCACTTACATCAATGGATATATCATCTCAACAGAAAATCAACAGGGAACCATTTGCCTTAAATGATGCATTAGACCAGATGGACTTCACAGATTTATACAAAATATTTTATCCCAACACAGCAGAATACACTTTATTTTCAAGTGCACATGGAACACACTCCAGGATACATCAAATGTTAGGCCACAAAACAAGTCTTAATAAATTTAAGATTGAAATCATATCAAGCATCTTTTCCAATCACAATGATGTAAAACTAGAAATCAATCATAAGTAGAAAACTGAAAGAAACATAAATACGTGGAGGCTAAGCAACGTGCTACTAAACAACCAATGAGTCAACAAAGAAATCAAAGAGAAAATAAAAAAATACCTTGAGACAAATGAAAATGGAAATGCAATGTTCCAAAATCTATGGGATGCAGGAAAAGCAGTTCTAAGAGGGAAGTTTATAGCAATATAGGCTTACCACAGAAAGCAAGAAAAATCTCAAATAAACGGTCTGAACATACACCTATAGAAACTAGAAACAGAAGAACAAACAAAGCCCAAAGTTAGTAGAAGAAGGAAATAATAAAGATCAGAATGGAAATAAATGAAATAGAGACTAAAAAACAACAGAAAAGATCAATGAAACTGAGTTGGTTCTTCAAAAAATACACAAAATTGATAAACCTTTAGCTAGAAAATCTGAACAGACCAATTACTAATAATGAAATTGAATCAGTAATCAAAAACCTAAAGCAAACAAAAGTCTAGGACTAGACGACTTCACAGTTGAATTCTACCAAACATTTAAAGAAGAGTTAATACCTCTCCTCTCAAACTATTCCAAAAAGTTAAAGAAGAAGGAATGCTTGAAAACTCATTCTATGAGGCCATCATTATCCTGAAACCAAAAACAAAGTCACTACAAAAAAAGGAAAATTACAGGCCAATATCTTTGATAAACATACATGCAAAAATCCTTAACAAAATATTACCAAACTAAATTCAACAATACATTAAAGAATCATACACCATGATCAGGTGTGATTTATCTCAGGGGTGCAAAGCTGGCTCAGCATCCACAAATCAATCAAAATGATACATCACATTAACAAAATGAAGGATAAAAATCATATGATCATCTCGATAGATGCAGAAAAACATTCAAAACAATTCATTATCAGTTTATGATAAAAACTCTCAACAAAGTGGTTACAGAGGGAATGTACCTCAACATAATAAAGGCCATGTATGACAAACTCACAGCTAACATCATACTCAACAGTGAAAAGCTGAAAACCTTTCCTTTAAGATCAGGAACAAGACAAGGATGCTCACTCTCACGGCTTTTATCCAACATAGTATTGGAAGTCCTAGCCACAGCAATCAGACAAAAAAAGGAAATAAAAGCCATTCAAATTGGAAAGGAAGAAGTGAATCTGTCACTATTTTCAGATGCCATGATACAATATATAGAAAACCCTAAAAACTCCACCAAAAAATATTAAAACTAATAAATGAATTCAGTAAAGTTGCAGGATACAAAATGAATATACAGAAATCTGTTGTGTTTCTATACACTAATAACAAGCTATCAGAAAGAGAAATTAGCAAAATAATTCCATTTACAGTAGCATCAACAAGAAAAAAAAACCTAGGAATAAATTTAGTCAAGAGGTGAAAGACATACTCTGAAAACGGTAAGACATGATGAAAGAAATTGAAGATGACACAAATTAATTGTAAGATATTCCATGCTCATGGGTTGGAAGAATTAATATTGCTAAAATGTCCACGCTATTCAAAGCAATCTACAGATTCAAGGCAATCTCTATCAAAATATCAATGGCATGTTTTACACAACTAGAACAAATAATCCTAAAATTTTTATGGAACCACAAAAGACTGAATAGCAAAAGCAACTTTGAGAAAGAATAAACAAAGCTAGAGGTATCACACTCTTTGATTTCAAACTATACTATAAAGCTATAGTAATCAAAATAGTATGGTACTGGCGTACAAACAGATGCATAGATCAATGGAACAGAACAGAGACCCAGAAATAAACCCATGCTTATATGTCAATTAATCTATGGCAAAGGAGGCAAGAACATACAATGGTGAAAGGACAGTCTCTTCAGTAAATGGTGTTGGAACACTGGACAGATACATGGAAAAGAATGAAACTAGACCACTTTCTTACGGCATATACAAAAATAAACTCAAAATGGATTAAAGACTTAAATGTAAGACATGAAACCATAAAACTCCTAGAAGAAAACACAGTCAGTCAGCTCTTTGGCATTGGTCTCAGCAATATTTTTATGCATCTGTCTCCTCAGTCAAAGGAAACAAAAACAAAAATAAACAAATGAGACTACATCAAACTAAAAAGCTTTTGCACAGTGAAGGACACCATCAACAAAACAAAAAGGCAACCTACTGAATGGGAAAAGATATTTGCAAATTATATACCCAATAAAGGGTTAATATCTAAAATATAAAAAGAACTCATAAACTCAATATGAAAAAAATCTGATTAAAAAATAGGCAGAAGACCTGAATAGACATTTTTCCAAAGAAGACGTACAGATGGCCAACAGACACATGACAAAATGCTCAAAATCACTAATCATCAGGGAAGTGCAAATCAAAACAACAATGAGATATAACCTCACACCTGTCAGAATGGCTATTATCAGAGGTAATAATTGTTGGCGAAGATGTGGAGAAAAGGGAATCCTCATACACTCTTGATAGGAATATAAATTGGTGCAACCACTACGGAAAACAGTACGGAAATTCCGCGAAAAATTAAAAATGGAACTACTATATGATCCAGCAATTCCGTTTCCAGGTATTTATCTGAAGAAAATGGAAACACTAATTTGAAAAAGTATATGCACCCCTGTGTTCACTGTAGCAGTGTTTACAATAGCCAAGATATGAAAGCAACCTAAGTGTCCATCAGTAGATGAATGGATAAAGAACATGTGGTATATATATAATACACAGCAGAATTTTATTTAGCAGTAAAAAATAACGAAATCTTGCCATTTGCAACAACATGGATGGACCTAGAGGTTACTTGCTAAGTGAAATGTCAGACAGAGAAAGAACAATACCATGTGGTTTCACTTATATGTGGACTCTAAAAAGCAAAACAAATGAGCAAACAAAACTAAACCGGAACAAACTCATAGATACAAGGAACAAATTGTTGGTTGCCAGGGGAGGAAGATAGGGGGATGGGAAAAAGAGATGAAAGGGATTAAGAGGTACAGATTCCTAGTTATAAAATAAATAAGTCACGGGGATGTAATGTACAGCATATGGAATATAGTCAATAATATTATGATAACTTTGGTGACAGATGGTTACTATGCTTGCCATGGTGACCATTTCGTAACGTATATAAATGTCAAATCACTATGTAGTACACCTGAAAATAATATAATATTGTATGTCAAAGACATATCAATTAAAAAAAACCCTGCAAGATGAGTTCTTCTACTTACTGTCTCACCAACAAGCCCTATTCTCAAACTCCCAAACTTTCACCTCTCGGAGTTCTCCATCCTTCTCTTCATTGGACTTCCAATGCAGATTTTGCAAGGAATTACCAAGACAGTCATCTTTTGCATAAAGCAGAGCCAAAGTCTCTAATGTTTAACTAAACCTTAGGGAAATTTACTGCAACTGATTGCAAACAAGAGAAACTAATTTACACTATGCATACTTAAACAGAAAGAATTGCCAGAAAGGCTGGAAAATCTGACACAGACAAGGCAAGAATTAAAGAAGTCTGGACACTATGATTCCAGCTAAAAGCACACCACCAAACACCACGTGGATGCAGACACTGCTATCCTTCCAGCTGGATATTGAGCACAGCATCTGTCACCCAAGTCCATTTGGCTCTAGACAGTGTACACTGTAGCACCACAGTGACTGCAGCCAATAGTAATTTATGCTCCCAGATGAATTCTTGCTCCAGACCAAGGTCTTGGAAGGTAGTACCCATCCTTACTTGTTCAACTCATCCTTTGGAGCTTCAACACCTAAACAGCCAAAGTAAACTAAATGTCTAGTAGAGTGACATTTTTGAAATGACTCGAAATTTTGTTAAATTTCTCTTGTGAGTTTTAAGTCATTTTTAAAAAATTTTAGTATTAAAAAAATTTTTAAACTTCCAAATAAGAGTTCTTCAAACTGTGGGATGTAACCTGTAAATTAGACATGTGACTAACATTTTTTTCATAGACTACAATGGAACAGAAATTATCAATGTGCATATCACACAGTATGATGAGTTTTGTTCCATAAAACTTCCATTTCAGTTATTTATATGTAGGTATACGTTTATTTAATTATGATATAAAATGCTTTTATTACTGTGAGTCATAGTCAAAGATATTTTGAAAACCACTGCTCCAAAGGTCTGTACACCTTGATTCAGAGACTCGGAAACTAGAGAGTAACTTTAGCTTTTCGTGTCAGTGGCCTGGGAGAGGAGACAAACTGGGCAGAACGGAAAGGTTGGGGTAGTAGAATTGGAAATATGTTGGCCACTTTCAGGGCCCTATAAGAAATGTAATTAGGAGTAGATGCAGAACAAAGGACTTCTGAGGACTCCTCGTTCTCTTCCTATTGTCCTTTACCCAAGCCCCAGATGACTGGGTCTCTTTATCTGGGTCCCAGTAATCATTCTCAGAGATTGAGGAGAGAGTGTCAGAAAGGTAATAGCAGTGGAACATGGTCCCTGTCCTCCCAAGCTAGAATCCATGATGAATTTCCCCTGAGAGAGCATGGAGTGCAACACTGAAGTCCATGGTGTTGTTACCACTATATTCAGGCACATCATGAGTTATGGAAGCAACATGTATAATATTATTTCTATAGGAAGTAGGTTCAATTTCTAAAGAACTGACACAATTTTCTAATGACTTGGTAACTTCCTCTAGTAGTTCTAAGTAGAAGTGGGGGCTGGTAAAAAATCATGTGGACAAGAGAGGAAGTATCTCTCAGTATAAACATCTGAACAGGCAGTAGAAGCCATGTAGAAAATGCTTTGTCATTTTTTTCATAGTTCAAAAATTCTTTTTAAAAAGCTTGTAAAGTTTAATTTGGCATTTGCACAAATTGCGGTAATAGACATTTTTAATGTTTTCATACTCTACCATTACTCATTTTCAAGTCTCCTTAAAACTGGGTTATCATTAACTTGAAGATAGAGCGAATCTGTTTTTCCTCTTTGTGGGGGAAAAATTTCGTGATATTACCACGTTAATCTTCTCATGCACCATGCCAGGTCATCTCCTCTTGGCATTGGAGAGTGCACGGAATTGCACAATTTATCTGCTGAGTAAACATTGTTCTGTAACTCAGACTTGCGTGGTGTGGTTCGGAGGACAGGGGACTACAGAGAGAATCATCACCAAGATTGCAAACACATTTCTCTCGCAGAGCACTAGGCTGTAAACTTCTAGAGAGTAAGGAATGTGATTTATTTAACTCTGTGTTCCCAGGTTGAATATAGAGCCAAATACACAACTGACACTCAACAAGTCATTCTGGAATGTGATAGCTACATTTCTCTGTAACATTTACTCTTACATGCTTTACTAATTAATCTTCTCCAAAACCCTGTGAACTGGTTTTTATCACTGTTTACATTTCCTCAAATGAGGAAACTGAGAAAGGCTAAATAATTACTCAAAGTCACACAGCTCAGGAGAGGCCTAGCTGGGATCTTAACCATGTGGTCTGAATCAAGAGTCCACACCCCGAATCACTGAGCTCAATCGCCTGTCTTAATGCCGAAGTACTGTTGGAAGGAAAGAGGACCACAAGGAAGATTACCACAGGATTTACAGAAATTGTCAAATTGAGAATAAAGGTAAAATTATAAAATCCCCCAGGAGAGTGCTATTTCTTTTGCTAGAGTAGCTTTCCTTTCTGCCTCCATTTAGTGAAACTCTCGAAGACCTGTAGTATCAGGATCTGTCTCAGCTATATAGACCAGAATACATCTGAATAATAAGGGCTTACAGAAAATAGTTTATTTTATTCTCATATAAAATAAACCTGGAGGTAAGAAGTCCATCCTATGTTTTCATCAGAAACTCAACTCCTCTCTTTCTGTTCTACCAGCCTAACACAAGGTTTTCGTCTTTAAGTCACCTTGTAGCTCAGGATGGTCTGTGGAACTCTAGCCATTATACAGGAGTTGTGGTGCAGAAGACAGACAAAACTCAGGATGGTAAAGAGATTTCTTCCTGAAAGGCAGCTACCTTTAAGCAATAGGCACAGAAATCACACATAACCCTTTTGCTGACATCTCATTGGCCAGGGCTTAGTCACACGACTGCACCTAATCTTAAGGGAAGCTGGAAAATGTAGTCTTTCTTTCCAAGTGTCAACATGCTCAGCTAAGATGTAAGATTCTGGACTAAGAAGAAGGGGGACCATGGATATCCAGGTAGACAACCAACAGTTCCTGTGACAGTGTCTAATATGTCACCTATTCCATGAAATCTTTTCTTTAACTTCTGGTCTGATATCATCTCTGCTTACTTTGAATCCTACAGCATGTTGTGTGTGCTTCTAATCGCAGGTTTTATTATCTGTTCTACATTGTACTCTTGCCTTATCCTTAAAATTTGATTGTCAGATTCTTGAAGTCAGACACACTGTCTCAGTCCTCCATGCATCCCATGTAGCACCAAGAACATAGTCTTGCATTGAGTAGATATTCAATGAAAGTGCAAACGGAATCTTCTTTTTTAGGTACATTTTAGGGAAACAAAAGAATGATAATTAATGGTGTTAATATTAACACGTAACACGTAGACGATTTCTAATATGTCAATAAGAGTATAGGTTTTCGAGCAGATAGAATTATTTGAAGATCTACTTTGACCTAAGTATAGTGTTAAGTAATAGAGATATTTTTACTGCATCATGCAAACATGTTTGAATAGCACAGAATATGTGAATGACGAGCTTATAATCATTACCATTATTCCTGCCTTCAGGGAGATTCTAAACAAACAAGGAGTTAACTAGTATATAAATAAATATGAGCCATATAAGCAAATTCCCAGTATAATCTAAAATAGAAAATCAACACTTTGTAAAGAGAAAATACCACCAGAATGATGGAGAAGCTTTCAGTTAATCTGTGATGTCTTAGAAGACATCTTTCTTATGATTGCCTTCTTATGCATTTATATGCAAAATTAATATGAACAACAGAAAAAAATTTACATCAAAAAGAGCCTAGAGAATTGAATAATATACAATGAAATCGTTATCATGAAAACAATCAGATATCTTTATTATTAATTATGTCCTCAAGCCTTTCCCACTATCACTATATTAAAATCACCTTTCAATTTGCTCCGTCACATAGCCTGTTTTGCTATATGGCAACTAGAAATTTAGCCCAAGATTTAGGAGAAACCTGCTTATATTTGATTACTGGCAAGGCATTTATAATTTTTGAATAAAAAATATGAACCTTCTCCTGTGAATTTCAAATTCATCTTATGATTTAGTGCTTTTTGATTTAAGTGGGATATGGATATTTCTTCTAGTTGTCTAATTGCCCTTCTCTCTGACTGGTGTCTATTTCTACATACCTCAAATAATTTCCAATTACATATAATAGCAAATATTCAAAAATCATTATTTTGCATCACCCATTTAGTGCCATTTCCCACAATAATTTTTGCATGTGGAAATTTAAAAGTTGACATTTTTGTTAAAAAACTCATAAATATTTTCATTTATACAATGAACCAAAATTGAATTAATTTTGGGAAAAGAAATGACCATCACAAGCAGAGGAAAAGGTAAAAGCATGAGAAGGACAAGAAAAATACGAAAACATTTCTAGCAGTTTGTTAAAAGGAAAGCTCAAGTTAGAAAATCAACCCAGAGAAAAAAAGACAAATGGAAATTTTCTGAGGCACTGACAGTGAAGGGCTCCTTCCAGCTCATGTCACGCACACGGAAAACTGAAGAACACAGCAGTTACATTGCTATACAACTGGCATTTTGTTAAAATGTCAGGCCATAAAATTAGAATTGTATTATCAATCAACTGGACGTTTGCGCAATTGTTCTAAATAAAAGCTTTTACAAATGGATTCATTGAATATCACTATTATCAACCATACAGCTTCATACACGCCTCCTTGCTAATCGTGAGAGAGTAAATTTGGCCAATTATCCACCAGAGGCCAAGGAGTGTTGAAGAATGGCACATCCTATCTTGAGGCCATTTGACCTCACAACTAAGAGTCTCATTTCAAAGTCTGAGAGTAACTTTGAGACGTACAAAGTCACAGTGTTCTGAGCTCATCCTCAGATTGTCCCCCATTATCACCAAGAGACAGAGTTTTCCACAGGAAAGTAACTAACAAGACACAAGTATTCTGCTTACCATAGCCACACAAAGACTAAGTAAAAATTCATTCTGAGAAAGACTTTCATTTTCTGCCAAAGAATCATTGAGTATTAATTTTAAGACCTCAGAAGCCACTAAACAAAGTCAGTACAATACTGTTTGAATCTCATTTATAACCTACGATTAACACGGAAGCATATTTTACAGCTTTTATAAAATCCTCAACACAAACTGTGCTTCTAGTATCTTGTCCTCACTAGTGTTCCTTTTCATTCTTTTATTTATTTAATTTTTAACACTGTTTGACTATATGCCACGTAAAAATGTTACAACCTTTTCCGAAGAAAAGAAAGATCACCAAGTAGGCCTGGCACTGGCCTGAGACTTGGAAGAAATTTCTTGACCTGTTTAGTCCACTTAAAATGTTTGGGGTTTATAGATCCACAGAGGGAAATATATTTGCCTTCATCTACACAACACCACCGGCGCTGTGGGACATCCCATTGTCTTCTCGGAGATAAATGTCAGCACGCTTTTGTGTAGACCGGCTGCCCAAGCCTGCCTGTGGAGATTCAGCTTGATTCAGATTTCGTTCAGTGTTTGCCAAAATAACCATGATTTTACCAAATAGTGTTTTTACTTCATTTAGTGTGACAATCCTTTCACCTTCTTGATATTTGGTATAAAAAAGAATGGACAATTCGGAGATGATCATGGATGGTATATCAAGGCCAAACAGGATATAAAATGGCTTTCTTTCCAGTACACCATAGTTGATTGCCTCAGATGAAAGAAATAATACTAAAATATTACTGTGGCAATGATGACGTCAACTTAAAGCTGGAAAATACAGTAAAAATATCAATGCTAGACAGGCAAAAACAAAGCAAAACTAAAAGCAAAATATTTTCCTTCCTGTAGTGGTTTGAACAGTAGCCCCCAAAAGATATGTCTACGCCCTCGTCCCTGGAACCTGTGAATGTTATCTTATTTGGAAAAAGTCTTTGAAATGTAATTAAATGAAGGATCTTGAGATGAGGAGATCATCTTGGATTATCTGGGTGGACTCAAAATCCAATGACAAATATCTTTATAAGCGACACACAGAAGAGAGGACAGACATACAGAGGAGAAGGCAATTTGAAGACAGTAGCAGAGATTGAAGCGATGTGACCGCTACCTGGAAGCTGGAAAAAGCATGAAACAAATTTTCCCCTAGAGTTTTTATAGGGAGTGAGGCCATGCCAATACCTTGATTTTGGACTCTGGCCACCAGAACTGTGAGGGAATCAATTTCTATGGTTCCAAGCCACCAAGATTGTGGTAATGTTATGTCAGCCATAGGAAACTAATACACATTCCAAACTACAAACACACACACAAATTTGTGTGTATACATATATCCACACATATGGTTGTGTGCATGCATATATGTTATACACAAATACATGTGTGTGCACACATGGTTCTGTGTATTATATGCATTAGACATAGGTTTATGTATACATATTCATAATATATTCATTACATAGCTTCTGCTAACCACATCTTAACAACTTGAAATATCCTGTGATGTTTGGCAAATATCCCTGAGGGCCTGCTATGAACTAATGTCTGTATCTCCCCAAATTCATATGTTGAAATTCTAACCCCCAATGTGGTGATATTAGGAAGTGGGGCCTTTGGGATGTAACTGGGTCATGAGGGTAGAGCCCTCATTAATTAAACTATTGCCCTTATAAAAAGAGACATGGGAAAACTTGCTGCCTTTCTCTCCCTGCCACGGGAGGATACCACGAGAGGTGACCATCTGTAACCAGGAAGAGGGCCTTTACCAAGAACCTGACCATGCTGGCACCCTGATCTTGGATTTTCAGCCTGCGGAACTGTGAGCAATCAATGTTTGTTGTTTAAGCCTCCCAGTCTATGGTATTTTTGTTATAGCAGCCCAAACTAACTGTGACAGTCCCCCAAGGTCATCAGTTTTTCCTCGCGGATATTATCATGAATGATAGAATCATGTGGTAAGAGAAACTTAGGATTTTCTATTATCCTTCCCCTTGCTTTCAGAATGCTTTCTACCTCCATGCCAGATCCTGTTACAGCTACAGTCCTTAGATATGACCTGCTTTCTAAATGAGATGCTTCCATTAGAAGGAGCCTATCCCTAAGGGATCGTGTGAGGTTGTACTGAGGCTATGTAATGTGTGAACCAACTGGTTTTCTGTCTTTGGCAATCTTATTAATAAATTCAGGATTACCTGTAATCCTACATTTTAGTGCAATTTAAACAAGGGATATTTACTGCCAATATATAGTGACAATGAGTCCTCTAAGAATAATGAGAGAAATGCATTTCCAAACTATCCACATGTAGGTGCCTCTATCATGAATGAATAAAAGAGCAAAGGAAATTTTTCTTTCCTTTTGTCTCTCAGAAGAGGTTGCCTTTTTAAACCCCAAGTGATTCCAAACAACCCCTTCCTAGGCTATGATAGAAATGAACAGGCTACTAAAAACAAACTCTAAACAAGGTAGTATTAAAGGAGATCAGCATTGGAATTTGGGGTCCCTGCTCCTGATGGCTCAAGATGGGTTTCTGTACTCAGGAACCAAGTGGGTGATACATTCAGGTAATGTATTTTCTGCAAAAGTGCAGAGGTGAGGCTCAGTCACTGAAGAAATGCTCAGAGACAACTTACAGAAATAATGATATCATGCTCCTTCTGAAAATTATATTCAACATATGCTGAAGCCTAACATTAAAACGTAATCTTTCTATATGCGGGAAGCTGAGATCCCAGTCACGTGGTTGTCTCTTGGTTGTGATCACCATGTAATTAGGTTCTTTTGCATTTCCCTGTCTTTCCCTTTGTGTTAACTTGCAATCAGGCACTATTTGCACTATAAATGCACAATAGCGAATACTATTCTTATAGTGAGTTGGTACAAACTCTTGATAGTTTGAGTATGATGTGTTCAAAATCACTGGGAATAGCCAACTCATTTATGTGTTTTAAGGTATAGTTTTCAAACTGGAATTCAAATACTTTAGGGACTAACAGGGCACCTCTTCGATGAAAGCTATCTTACTTATTTCCTTCTCTGTCTGTAGGCACAATCTTCTCCATTGATTAGATTTGCCTCTTAATCTTTGCTTTTCATTGTCTTGAAGCTACTGGGCGTCTTCCTGACCCTCGCTGATATTGGTATCTTTTTCCCCCCTTCAATTTAAATCTTAGATATCTGGATTGCAATTTTATTGGAAATGTGAGGTTCTGTTTTTATTTTTAGAGTTTAAATAAAAAGCGATCTGTCTCTTCCTTTTAATAATATTTTTCTCAAGGAGAGAAATTAGGCTAAAGCAAAATTTGGTTGAGGTTATACATGTTTTTACTTTCTGGAAATTAATAAATTTTAGAATTTCAATGTATAGTGTGTGAGTATATACAAATAAAATAACTTGTTTGAAAGAAAATCTTCCAACTTTTTCACAAAAAGGAACTTATTTTCTGTGCACTATATATTTAATTAGATATAAAGGAGAACGTATTTCAACCATGGAGGTTTCTGAGGTCACTTGCACACCAGATTTTTTCAGAGAGGCTAATGTATATGGAGTGAGATTAAAAGATATGATGCAATTTTGGTTTCAGAATTTGGTTAATTTTTTAAACCTGAACATAAATTTACCAGAGGGATGGAAATTCAAAGACCTCTAAAGAGAGAAAGTAGTAATCTAGCTAAGAAGTAGAATTCTTCTAAATGAGAAATTAGAACTACTGTTTCTTCTTTATATTTGCAATTATTATTCAATGTCAACTTTCTGTATTTACTACTCATAATAAATTTTGCAAAGGTATAAGCATGTTTTTCTTAAAGCTTCAGTACATTAGCTCAAGGATAGTCATTAAGACCTTACTTTGCTAATTCTATATGAAATTTAACACAACACCATGAATACAGATACGCTTAATACTAAATGTTTTGATTGTGTTTGTTTTTTTCAGTTGACTTGGTTGTGAAAGCAATAAAATTTGAAATTCCAATTGCATGAAATTTAAAGAAGTATTCCATCCAGTTGATAACTTAAAAATGAATTTTAAACCGTATTAAACATCCAGCAACAATTGTAATTATCAACTATTGATCTGAGGCTCCAAAGGGCCGATAGGAATGGTGATAGTGGTTCTTACCGATCTCAAGAGCTGGATGAGGAAAGACTTTATGAGCATGTTGTGAGGTTCCTCCTGAGTTGAGTCATGGCAAGAAAAGAGATACCACTTCCAAAAAATATACTTGTTTTTTGTTAAATGGCTCCTGACTCCATTCCTCTGAATGGAGCCTAAGAAACTACAGAAGCAAGAGTCCATCTGGGGATACTGAAGACTGTCATGAGTCAGTGTGAGGACTGAGTGAGGCAGTGGTGGTACGGAGGCAGCAGTGGCTGAAGGTTAAAGTGAAAGGATAATTTGGAGGAAAGCTATAAATTCTGTTCTTACCTTTCACCACATTGCCTAGGGAAAATTATCGCCTTCCCCATGACTGAAGAAATTCTCAGCAAGTGCGGGCTGTTAGGATCAGTAGGGTATATAAGGGCCATAGCCTCCCAACATCTGCTCAGAGATTTATGAAAAGACAAGCACAAGGATGTCCTCTGCAGCCTCATGTGAGCACAGGGAGGACTGGTAGTCTCTGGGAGTGAAGGAAAAGCACCTTATGAGGTACTACACAGCAGTTAGTGTCTGCTTTTTACCAAAACATAAAACCTTGTGTAAAGAAAGATCTAAGATTAGACCAGCAAGTGGTTGGAAAAGGAACTATAGATATTTTCATTAACTCTGAGGTCAGAAAATATGAGTAGTGATGTGTTTCAGCTACTAGGTGTGTCTGACCATGGGAAACATTTCTGTGCACTTTGGAAAAAGAGCTTTCTAAAACAGATAAATGACCCAAAGAAATGAGGTAATTCAGAGTCATCAATATAAATTATTAATACCAGTAATTTCAGTCTTTTCCCATTCCCCATGTTCTCATATCTGTCAATCCATGGAAGCATGGCCATGATTGTGAGTCTTTCCTCATGTACAATAATAAGTTTATAAAGTTATCTTACTTGTCATGCAATCCAATATGGTTGTCCTTGAGTCTGAGTCCACAACTGAACTACATAAGTGACATGTTTTAAAAGGCAGACATGGAACCCAGGATGCTCCAACATCATCATTAATCTCCTGTTTTCTAAAGAATGTCTGATAATTCAATCCCAACTGTCTTCTGAAAGAGAGTCTCTATTACTCCTGCACCTCATATCAGCAGGCAGGCTTCAGACCCGTCTAACCTGTGTTAGATAACTTAGCCTCATTTTCCTAGTTTTTGATTTGGTAAAGACTATAAAAGAGGGCTAAAAAAAAACCTTTGCTATGTTAGAAAAGCAATACTGAAAGAGATATTACACACTTTCAAAATTTTATTAACTGGAATTTTTTAGGAAATTGTGACAATACCACCAACTTTGAAATGTTTGCAAGGAGCTCTAACAACAAAGGCATTTAATCCAGATGTCATCTCTGGACCACTTTATTATTTGGAAATCCAACTTTCCTTTAACAAAGGAAACCTATATGAATATCACTTCTGACTATGTCCAGTTATAACTGAGATCGTGACATTTTTCCAAGAACATGGGAATAATTCTGAGAATCTGAAAAAAGACTATGATTTTAATGGTTATCTGACAGTTTTTCTAGTTGGCATGGCTGTACCTCACATCCTTTTCTTTTTTATTTCTTACCAAAAAGTATCATTTTTAATTTGATCATGAATCTTGAGTTATGAAAATAATAGGGTTTAATGAAAACATTATTTACCAAGAAGGCAATGGTAAGTCTAAGGATTTTAGAGGGGCTGGCCCAGTGACATAGTGGTTAAGTTCACATGCTCTGCTTCAACGGCCTGGGCTTTGCGAGTTCAGATCCTGGGCACAGGACTTAGCACCGCTCATCAACCTATGCTGTGGTGGCATCCCACGGGAAATAGAGGAAGACTGGCACAAATGTTAGCTCAGTGATAATCTTCCTCAAGCAAAAAGAGAAAGATTGGCAACAGATGTTAACTCAGGGCCAATCTTCCTCACACACACACAAAAAGAAAAATTCTTATTAAAAATTAGTATATTAATTTCATAGTATATAAATCACCATGAGCTCTTTTTAATAAATTAAGTTAATGAACAGAGACAAGTCCTTTTTAAATTTACCTTTTTAATAATCAAGATAAGAAGTTGACAAAATCTTCTATGGTATCGGCCCAAAAGTCAGAGGATGGTCAGAATCCACAATTTTTAAAAAACTACCTGTGCTAAAGACATCTTGTGTAGGTGCAGAAAACATCTATGTATGCTTTGACTAACAATGAGACAAAGCTAAACATGCACAGTCACTGTTGTAGAGGTTCACTTGGTTGAATCAAACAAAGGCATTTGATCATTTCAGCAACAGTCTCAGTCTCTTGTTTGGAATTCTTTTATATATAATTTCTTTCTGCTCCCATGCACTTAGAATTCTGCAGCCATATTATTACTATTATTATTAGTATTAATTTGCTGAGGAAGATTTGCCCTGAGCTAACATCCACTGCCAATCTTCCTCTTTTTGTATGTGAGCTGCCACCACAGCACAGCCACTGACAGACGACTGGTGTAGGTCTACAGCCAAGAACCGAACCCAGGCTCAGTAGTGGAGCACAGCAAACTTAACCACTAGGCCACCAGGTCTGGCTCCATATTAATACTTTTAAAACACCAATTCCAGGTCATTATTTCCCTCAAAAATTCTCAGCCATCCTCTATGTTTTGTAAGACAGTGCTCAAATCTCCCTTCCTGGCTACATCATGCTTCTAATCTACACCTCTTCCCCAACTGTTCAACCAGATCTCCCATGCATTCTTAATACTGCTCTTTGCCTCAAACTGCCCATTTCCAGCATCAAGCCTACCTTGTGTTTTTTGTGCCACTTGCCCTTTCTCAAACTATTAGCTATGTATCACGAGACCAATTTCTTTTAAGAAGATTTCAATATCTTTAGCATTCATGTATCCAAATTCTTGTAGCACTTATTGTCTCATCTGCTTATTTTAGCGTCTAATTATATACTTCCATATCTTGTTAATTATTATTTCAAAATTTAATCAGGTTCCTATAATTAGGCATTTAAATAATAATTACTGCTGTGTATGAGACCTTACTGTTTTCTAGCTAGCAAAATGTTTTGCTCAAATCAGACCTTTTTTATCTGTTGAATGAATGAATGTTGAGAGAGAAAGTTCAGGTGCATTGATCTAGCAAAATCAAAAGTAACGTTAGGTCTCTTGGTTACATAAATCCAAAAAATATACAATATATAATAGCAACTAATTTCTCATCTGTGACAACATCAGGCAATGTATGCCAGCAGGAAATAACTTGTATATGTGGTCAAGATGTCTTCAGTACCTCAATAAAGATTCTGACGAGACTGCTTTTCCAAGTCTCTATTGTTTTTAGTAGTCTTCCCTTGACATTGCAGAATATCTAATGGTGTCTATTATCTCACTTTGATTGGAAAAAAACTAGATTGTTCTAAGATGTGCCTGAAATAGTGCCCCCAAATTTAAAAAAATTTAATAGCAGATTTTATACTTCCAAATAAAGTATTTTATTGTGTGTGTCAAAATAAACCTTACATTATCACCACAGCTCATTTCCAAATAATACCCACCTTATTCACTAAATTTAGCTCCAAACTGAATTAACTTCTTTTTGAGTGAGACGGGAAGCCATTGGTGTTTGGGAACAAATGAGTGATACGATCACATTTATATTTGGACAAGGTTATCCTGGGTGTTGGGTTAAAAATAGACTAATAGGACGAGAGCAGAACTGGCAGACCAGTTAGGAAGCTACTGTACTAATCTACTCTAGGAATGAGAGTATCTTGGACCCGGCTGACAGTAGCGAAGATGAAGAGTGGCCAGAGTTTGGATATATTAAGGCAATGGAGCTGACAGTGTATGCTGATGAATTGGAGGCTAGGATGTGAGCGAGAGAAGGAGGCAAAGACAGACCCAAGTTTTTTGACCTGAATCATCAGAAAAGAAAGAATTGCCAGGAGTTCAGTTTCGGGCAGACTAGGTTTGAGAAGCCTGTGAGACCTTCAAATAGAGAGATTGAGTGGGCACTGAGGTCTGCAGTGGAGGGAGGAAGTCCTGTCTAGAGATATAAATTTGGGAGTCATCAAGATGGTTTGAAGTTTCACATCTATGTCGGTATAAACACGAATGAGAACTTCTCCCTTTCTGGTCTTAGATTAGGCCTCTTTCATTTACGACACTTGTCCTGCCTAAATGCATCTACCATCTCGCTGTAATTATTTAAGCCAGCCTCCACGGCGATACACTCAGCACATGTTTATTAAACCCCCAGCACGTGCAGGAACTGTTCTCAGGGCTGAGGATACAACAGTGAACAAAACTGACAGAATCCTGTCTGTTGTGGAGCTTATACCTTATTAGGGAAGAACACAAATAAACATAAACAGGCAAACGTATGGTTGGTTGATGATAAATGTTGTAGATTTTAACAATAAATCAGCATAAGCGGGGAAAAGAATACCGGGGTAGAAGGGGCATCATTGTGTCATGACTTTTTACAAGGTAGTCTTGGAAAGACTCATTGATCTGAACTGAGCAGAGACCTACAGAAATGAGAGAGAGTCATGTCGAATCCGGAGGAAGAACTTCTCAGAGGGAAGAGCAATTTGAAGTGATTTCCCCCTAAGTCAGTAAATCAGAAAAGAGGTCAAATAAGATTTGTGAGTAAGGATATGTTTTCTACCACTGGCTTAAAAGTAAATAGAGTTTTCACCAGGTAGCTTAATTTATAAAAGAACAAATTTTAATCTGATATTATGGGATGAAAAAATATACATTGCTCTTGAACTTAAGAACATAAACAACAACAATAAAATAAGCAATAACGTAAACTGGTTACATTCTAGAAGGTGGAAGTAAGCCTTTGAATCATCCTTTACAGGTCCAAAAGCCAAAGGCTGCATTGACTCTACACTAACACAAATATTACTGTAAATAAGCACCCTTGCGTGTGCTGCCATCCTGTGGCACAACAAAAAACTGTTGTTAAATGACTACATTTATGCTACTCCTGGTTCTTTTAGTTGTTCAAATATGTGTCCTGGGAAAGAAAGGTATACTTTATAATGGACCTTTGAGATAAAATATCTTTGAATTAAATTAACATTGAATAAAACAACTGATAAAGTGACATTTATAAAAACTGAGACTTCATCAGCTTGCCTAAAAAAAAATTGCATCGTCAAATTATTTCCCATACAAAAGATTTTTTCTCAATACGCAACTACACCATTTTAAGATTAATTTTATTATTCTGTAATCCCCAAATCAACCTCTTTCTCCATTTACTCAGATCATGTCTTTCAATCTTTGATGAATTGCTTTCTGTATATGTTAAATAATACATACAAGGGTAATTTCCATTCTTCCCCAGGTCTGTGACTGTTGTCCTTTTTAGCTGTAAGTGACTTGAACAGACCAGTTGCCTGGGTATTTATGAGCACTGTGCTTGGAGGAATAGGATTCCTTGGGTGGGGCGGGGGGCCACCTGAGGAAGTGAATTAATGTGTCATGAAGAGTAACTCCTTGCCTCCTGGTGAGTTAAAGAACATGAGACGTCACTGATGGTATGTTATTGTGAACTCATTTGCCCTAAGAGCAAAAGTATTTGAGACATGGCTCTGTTGTAACACCAACTCACAGGTCTGACCTTTGCCTCCATCTGAGGCTATTCGTCCATACAATGTGCTGGGGTCCTGCTCATGCCTGATTGCACATCCGTCACTTTTATCTCATAGCGCATTGCTGCTTGGTGGGTCTCACAGACCTCTTTCACCTCCCCTGCCAGGTAGTGTTTTTACATTGTCAAAATGTATGTCACTTACATGTGGTTTATAGTAGTAACTCCCACATCGTTTAAGCTCGGTTCCATGTTTAAACGAATGCAATGTTGTGGCAGAGGCAGCTAGTAGTCCTCCTGTATCTACCCTCCACCTTGTCCATTGTCAGTAGCAGGAACTTTGATTTTCACCTGCACACTTGATTGTCCAGAATGAAAAGCTCATTTCCCAGCCTTCTCGCTATCTGACTAAGTTCTAGCAGAAGTGCTGAGTGACTCCTTCCAGAAGTCTTTTTTTAAATGACAGCTAGTGTCCTACATATTAATTTAAAAAAAATCAATTTCAGGAAGTAGCATGGAAGGTGGAGGAATCTAGACACATTCTATAAGGTGGGAAATGAACCCTACAAAATTTCAGGAGTACGTCACATCAGTTAAGATTTCAGCAGTCCAATAGCATGGAGCATGCCCAGACATCTCCTCTAAAATAAAAGACAAATGATTACGTCTTGAAGCCTGGCTCCACTGTGGGACGACCTTGAACGGCCACCCAAGCTCTAAACTCTCTGCTGGAGCTCTGAGACCTCTGTTGCAACTTCTGTCTGCCCAATTTTGCTTTTCCTACTTCTTTATAGGTGAAAGGAGAGGAGCACAACCCCACCACCCCCTAATTAAACTCGTCCACACAAAATCCCATTCTGAATGCTTTTCCAGGGATTCCAACCTAAGACTCCTTTCAGTGCCTGCTCCATCTCCACTCAGACCTGTCTGACTTACATGTTCTTCTGAACCCCACAGGGTCTGCTGTTAAGTGTGTTTAATGCTGAATTCTAACTCCTTCCTATCCATTTAGGTGTAGTACATACAGTTATACACAATATACAATATGATCCTATACATACATATGCAGATTTTTAAAATACTGGACAAATGTCATGAAATGTATACAGAATTAGCTCTAGATTGCAGATAACTTTTTTTTTTTTTAAGATACAGCCATTCCTTTTTTGGTTTTTAAGTTCTTTTGGTGCAGAAGACTGGCCCTGAGTTAACGTCTGTTGCCAATCTTCCTCATTTTTTCTTCCCCAAAGCCCCAGTACATAGTTGTATATCCTAGCTGTAAGTCCATCTAGTTCCTCTAGGTGGAAGGTCATCATAGCCTGACTTGATGAGGGGTGGTTGTGCGTCTACGCCTAGGATCTGAAGTAGCAAACCCTGGGGCCGCCACAGTGGAGCATGCAAACTTAACCACTATGCCACCAGGCTGGCCTTTGTGGATAACTTTTAGTGTTCTCTTTTTACTGATTTTTTTTTTTCCTAAAAAGAAAATTTACTACTTTTATAATGAAAAATTTTTATATAAAGCAAAAAAATTCCTTTCACATCTAACAATAATTACCAATTAGAAATACCACTTACGATTATCCCAAATGCACCAAATATACCAAACAAACGTGATGGATTTGTAACACACACCCCATTTGTGGTGACTAATAAGTACAGAAATGATCCCAAGTCTACCTCTTTCTCTGCATTCCACGTAGAGTAGTGAGATAAACTTTGCAGTTCGGGCTAGAAATATTTCAACACTCAAAAATTTTTAAAAAAAATCAAGGTGTTATTTCTGCAGTCTCTAACTGTCAAGCGATGTCTCTGCCACAGCCTGCTTTGTGTCAAGTAAAGGATAAATATAATAAACGTGTGGAGTGAGAACACTTTATAACACATAAACTTAGCATTTTCCAGGTTAATCAGCGTGGATGATCTTTGAGAATTTATCGGGAGGGCATTTCTGGTGGTATTATTATTAGAACTTCCAGAATGAATTGCTAGTTCACCTTTTGCTAACACTTGAGATCCTGGCTTTCGATCTTAACTCTCTTGAGGTATAATTCATTTAGTTGGGTCTCTCTTCTTTTACCTTCTAGTCCTATCCTACACTGTTTTCCAACTTTTGTTGCATTTCTTAGGGAAAAAAAAATCTCATAATTCTTTACAGGTTTAAAGCTAATGTTTATTAGGAGAGAGTGCATCTCTTTCTCTGGAGCTATTAACTACATAGAGGTGGACCAATTGTTTCTCAATGCAGATAACGTTGGCTTTTTCAAGTGCTTATTTTTGACGCTATCATTTTTTGCATTTGGGATAATCATAAGTCAAAGTCACAGTGGACACACCTATAATTTGCTCTATGTTTGTGTGTGTGTGTGTGTTTGACTTGTGTGAGAAGTCTCTAGGACTTCATGTGTCTGGCATACAAGTGGCTCTATTTCTTATGACAATACATTTGTTCTTTCAGATCTGTAAACCCAACTATATTAACACCACATTTTACAAATCACTTCTTCTTCTCTCTAAAGTTATAAAAGGCTTTAATTTTAAGGATAAATGAAATGTTTTAAAATAAAAACATTAACTAGTCCTAACATTTTGTGGTCAATTATTAAATTACGTTACCAAAGCTGAATGCCTTTGAAAATCAACAATGAAGTAAATAAAATGTTAAATGAAATTGATAATTAGGTATTAATATTAAATTATTTTAATAAATAGTTTTCTGCAATCATAAGCATGCCTGCACATACTTTTTAGTGGGCATTGGGGCGTCAATTTCCTTATGGAAACACTTCCTTTTCTTTTCGATTCTTGTTTGAGCATGAGTATCTTCTCAATAGATTCTTAGCTCTTTAAGGGTTGGAGTTTTGGGTTCATATTTTTACTCCATGGCAATTAGCATAGTGCCAGTGTCTCGTGCATAGATGATGCTAATGGTTGTTTGTCTAACTGATTGATAGGCAAGAAATTAATATAGTGATGCAACTCACTATATAAATTAGTGTTACCAGCTTTGAGCAAAGATAAACAGTTGATACTATTTGGTTTAGCAGCAAGTGAACAGCTGTGTATATATATTCCAATGTTATCTTGAGTCCCTTGTTACCATATGTGGCTTATTAAAGATGGTCACAAGTTCTTTGACATTTCTTCCATTGAAACTGAGCACAACGTCCGTTCCCTCTGAATCCAGGCTAGCCTTTGACTGCTGTGGCCACTGGAACACTGCAGAAGTGAACTATGCTAGTTCTAAGTCTAGCCTAAGGAGGATTGACAACTTTCACCTTGGTTTCTAGGAGTCCTGTGCCACCGTATAAGAATTCTGACTACCCTGAGGGACAGAACACTTGGAGAAGCCCTGAGATTACCAGGGAGAAGGAGAAGGAGTGACAGCCCATTCTTCCAGCTGTTCCTGCAAGGCAATAGGCATGTGAGTGAATCCATCTTGCACTCTCCGAAACCAGACCAGCTGCCAGTTGAATACCACGAAGTGACCCCAGTTGATGCCATATGGAACAGAGAAATCATCCAGTTCAACTCTGCCTGAATTCCTGACTCACAAAATCATGAGCTATCATCAAAGGAGTGTTTTAAGCCACTAATTTTTGGGGTAGTTTCATACATAGTAATTAATAACCAGAAAATTCCACACGCTGGTTTGCCCAGGATGGTCCCAGTTTCTGCCAGTTGTCCAGGTACCCTGTCATGATTTACATTTGTTCTGAATTCCTGGATTTTTAATTTTTCACAAAGTATTGTTAACCATTGTGTTAGAATAAGCCAATTTCCATTTGATAGTTTCTGTCATGGTCTCATTTAGAAGAGTGTGAAAATTATGTGGAATGCATAGTTTTAACTGAAAGATAACCAACGTAACTCTTTCTCCTTTCCTAAAACCCTCAGACTGAAGAAAACTAACATTCCCCTTTCAAGGCCAGCATGCAGGGTGCCTGCTGATAAAGTTGTGGTCCTGGGACACAAGCTACAAAATACAGCCATCTCCTTCTGGTCTCAGGTAGTGGTGGAGGAACATTCTACACTGCTGCTGTAGCTAACCACTTGGCCACCTAGCCAGTGGTGTCTTGGCCCTGCCTTGGTCTATGAGATAGACAAATTTGCCAGGCTACCAGTCCTTCGTGAAGACTCTGTTCATGATAGGTCTGGGTGAGAGACCTCAGGGGGAAACATGGGAATTTATAGGTTAAAGGTACATGATTAACGTGTAGGAAATAGAACTGGAGCTGTCCTTCAATAGAGTGAATAGAGAGCAGTCAGCACTCTTGATGTAGTGGTATTGTAATTATTGTATCATGTAATCATTTTTCATTGTTTCTCAAATTTCAGAATTTTGCAATAAATGTTCAGAATCAATGAGCTAAAAATAAAAGTGCATATTTCAGGAAAGGCAAATATTAAATTTTCCTTTCTTGAGAAAGTAGATGATAAAAAGTAATTTGCACACGTTTTTCATCATTTCTCATCCACTATGACATCTATACTGTATCACTAACACGTGAAATCTAGAAGACATAAATCTGCTAAAGAAGTATCAGTATCTACCCCAAAAATTAATCATTTTGAGAAGAGTGTGCCTAAAGAAAACATTGGGAAGAAGAATTAATTAACCAAACATTCAAATTAGTACCAATCCTTGGCAAACTCTTTTAAAAAGTTGAAGAGGAGGGAACACTTCCATATTCATTTTACAAGGCCAGCATTATACTGATACCAAAACCAGACAAGGATGACACAAGAAAAAAAAATTACAGGCTAATATCTCTGATGAACATAGGTCCAAAAATCCTCAACAAAATTGTTTTTGGAAAGTCACCCTGGAGAGAAAACTGAAAACTGGATAAGAAGAACTCCACAACAGGGACAGTCCTGACTGAGGTGGAAGAAGCAGAAATTCCTTCCGGAGGGAAAAAAAGCCATCTTCGTGAGCTGTGGAGATTCATAGCTGGCCGAGTGGGAGCCACCCTAAGGTACACAGCCCTCCCTAGAGGAGTTGGGTCCCAAGCGATGGCATGCTACTGCTATAAGCATCCTCCAGACTCAGCACAACTGAGACAAGTGTCCTACTATCTGGCTTCACTGGCTATTAACTGCAGCAGAGAATACCCCCAGAAAAGCTATCAGACAAAAGCTGAAACAACCCAGCTCTTAAAGGACCCATGTACAAATTCACCCATCTCAGAGAGCAACATAAAATCACCAGAAAGAAAGCCACACACAGTCCTTTGGTGAAAAGAGACTCACCTGGTAGCCTCTGGGTGCATCTTGGCGAGAGATGAGATCTCTCCAGAGACTGAGATATTGGTGGCAGACGTTGTTGTGACCTAGTACAGGTGTTCTGACACAGATGCTGGCAGATGCCATTGAAGCTCTTCCTCTGGCTTGTTAGCCCAGGGGTCTGCCACACCCACTAGAGCACAGATTTAATTCAGTTCAGCCAGGGTAGGCAGCTGGCCCTAGAGACCAGTCCCACCTGAAAGTAAGCCTGCAGGCTACTTGTCGGCTTGCATAGACGGAGTACCTTTATCCTCTACAGGCAGGCAAGTGTGTCCATCTCTGTGGGGCAGGGCCTGTGTGAAGACCAGGTGGAAGGGAGGAGGGAAAAAGGGGTGATTAGGCACATGTGCGTGGTGATGGATTGTAATTAGCCTTTGGGTGGTGAACATGATGTAATCTACACAGAATTTGAAATATATTACGATATACACCTCAAAGTTATATAATTTTATAATGTAATTTTACCGCAATAAAAAATAAAAATAAAGAAAGAAAGAAAAGAAAAGAAATGAAACTGAGAGAATAATTCACTTGGAATTGGTGGAGGCGAACACGTAATTCATAACTGAATCCAAACAAGTGTCAAGGTTCTACTAATTGAAACCAAACATGTTAATTGCCCAAATTTATGATTTGGAAATATTATTACATATTCAGAATTAGATTAACTGGTCTAACATTTTTTGCAATGAAGGTGATTTTTAATATTTAAAAAATCACTTCAGCAATGCTGCAGGTACTTCATTAATTGAATATCACCTGAAGATTCGATATATTTGAGTCTTTGAAGAACCACTTTGTAAAACAACCGAAGTGTTCTGTGAGTGGCATGGAAGGTTTCTGTAAGTTAGTCCTTTAAAGTTTAGAAGAAGTTTCTTTAAAATTAGCTGGAAATTTTTAATCAAAATGTTCCACAAGTTGGGCATTAAAAATCTTTGAGGTATTTGCATATCACAGCAACTAGAAAGTGTTGCTTGCAGAATGGAAGACACTGAAAATCATCCTTACGAAAGCTAAAGAGGAACTGAACAAATTAGATGTGAACTCAAAGCATGTACAAGACTTCAGTTTGATGTTCTGTAATTGAAATTGGAAAAGTCTCAATTTGCAGGAAGAATCTTTAAGGGAGCTCCTTTTAAAAATAAATTTATATTCCATGCTGCAATGGAATAAAATTGAGAAGGCCTACAGTTTTCTAACATTTAAGCTTAGTAAAACATTGAAAAGAATCATACATAGAATTTTTTGATAAATTTTGTCTCGGAGTAATATTTGTCAAAGACAGTTTCCTGAATGGAGACAAAAAATATCAGAAATATTAAGCTAAAAATTTCAGTTTAATAAAAAATTTTAAATTGAGAAAGTCTTCTATTAGCAGAACTTGCTGTGGATTATTAAGGATGTTGACACGTTTAGGGCAAGCACTTTATCAAGGAAAACTATCATTGTCTATAGACAAGTCCTTTTCAAATTCAGTATCATAAAAGACAATTTTCAAAAAGATTGCAGACAATTTTATGAAAAATTAAAAATAACATTACATTGAAAATATATTCTCTAGAAAATATTAATGACAAGGTATTAAAAGCAGAAACAGCTATGAAATTTATTAAAGTATGTGACTATATATATAGCAGAAGCAATTATTTTGCTTCTCTTATTTATTTTTTTGAGGAAGATTAGCCTTGAACTAACATCCACCGCCAATCCTCCTCTTTTTGCTGAGGAAGACTGGCCCTGAGCTAACATCTGTGCCCATCTTCCTCTACTTTATATGTGGGACGCCTGCCACAGCATGGCTTGTCAAGCGGTGCCATGTCCGCACCTGGGATCCGAACGGGCAAAACCCGGGCTGCCGAAGCAGAGTGCCTGAACTTAACTGCTAGGCTACCGGGCCAGCCCTTTGCTTCTGTTATTTTTAATTTTCAGCTAATCAATATTTTTGCTTTAATGTATATTGGTGTATTCTATTTTTGATAATGAATTTTAAAATGAACAATTTCATGGGTCCATCAAAGAAATAAAACCAATGTGCTGGCCTAAAAACGTTTCTAAAAGTTACAACATTTTAATGATTTTAGTGCCCATGTTGGCTCTCAAAAGTATTCTAGCTTGGAAGATAAATTAAATGGTTGCTTTACTTGTTTCTAATCTGAATTATTGCTTCTAATCACTTCTTTACTTTCTTCACATTACAATTCATGCCATCATTATCAGATTATTTCTCTATTTTCGTAATGCAAAGAAAGTAAATTTCTTTATATTCTTTTCCAGTCTGACATTCCCCTTCATTTTCTATTTCCAGTACTTTCTATTCCCTGAATGTTATTTTTTCCCCTCTCTAATGTCTTACGCATTTTCTGACATCTTGAACTTTTCTTTTCCAAAGCAATCTGTGTCAATCTTCCCCATCTTTCAACATCTAGTTTAAATATCGTCACCTCCCGTATTCTCTAATCTACAGTTAATCTCGTCCCTTTTCTCTCCCCAAGAGCTGTACATCTACTGGAACACATCATGTTTGCTTTGCATTGTGGATAACTGCATGCCTAGTTTTCTTCCTCTAAATCATCATGTCTTTAAACACCATATTTTCTTGTTGATCTCTGCTTTCTTCTCTTCCATCCCCTCCCTACTGTGGTAAACAGTGGATTAAGCTGAGCGGTGCTCTATCAAGTTTGTTCGACTAATTGCTATTTTTCTGTAAATATTTTGAATTTATCTATCTCTCTTTACACATGTAATCTTAATTAGTTTTATTGTCTTAATGCATTAAATGTGTATATTCTTTTTATATGTACTTTAAGTAAACTTTCTCACCCAAGCTCCTTACTACAAGAATTCAAAGTTGGCCTTCTAGGTTTTTCTCACAAGTAGATACTTTTTCCTGTGGTCTCATTCATCTCCTAATTTTGCTGCCAAGTCTAGTCTTTCAGATTGTAATTCTAATGGCTTCTTGACAAAAATGTGATTTCTCCTTAATTTTTAACTCCTAATATTTCTCTCTATAAAGAACACATGATTTGTTCAGACAATGAAAAGCAAGGGACAAAAAGCACATACAACAATTGACACAAATCAATGAGAATGATAAGGCCATGGTTATTATTAATATAAGTAAGCTGAATAGATAGCAGCATTTTGAATACCTAAATATCACCATGTTTAATCAAACACTTTTAATAATGACTTGCTAAAGAAAGATATGAGAATTTGTTTAGTAAAAGAAGAATGTCTGTTAACACAAAAAATGGAAAATCACTTGGATTTATTTATCAAGAGTTTTTTTGCATACTTAAAAATTCACATGACAGAACTCCACAAAGCAGAGGGAGCAAATTATAGAATATAAAACTCTTGTGTGTCCCTATGTAGTAAGAGGTATGAAAATGGGGGTCAAATTTCACGTGTAAAAGAGGAAGATATTACTAGAATTATCTGTAGCTTTATGTGCATTATAACTTGGTGTGAGTTATAGATTTTTAGGCAGACTGATTGTTTTTTGCTCAGTTTTATTTCTCTACTGCTTTGGAAGTTATATATCTTAGTTCTAGTTTTTTATTGACTTAAAACTTTAACATCCATACCTTACTTAAAATCAAGGAATATTTAATATCTCTCTCTTATTCCTGAACGATCAGAGACTTCTTGGACATATTAAATCACAAACACTAACCCCCTTCAGACTTATATATTATTATTTTGGTTCTTTTTTTGTTGTTTCTTTTAACCACACAAATTAGGCATTGCTATTATTGCTTTTAAAAAATCATTGTTAACTTAAATTTGCCTGCAAGTTTACCAACTTCCTTGCATAATGTTTCATCCTAGACCATGGACATTCATCTCTCTTTAGAAATTTCTTTAGTTAAGGTCTATTGATAACAACCTGTAAGTTTGAGGTTGTCTGAAAAATTTCTGTATTTCACTTTCATTCTTGAACAAAAATGTACTGAGAATAAAAGTGTACGTCAATAATTATATATTGTTTTTACATTCCTCAAGATATATAATTCACTATCTTATAGCTTCATTAATAATGTTGAAAATTTTCAGTCTTATTTGTAATGTCTTTTTATTCTGTCTGTTTTAAGACCCTTACTTTGGAGGTTCACTATGATGTGCTGCTAAATCTTCATTTTCTACCAGTTCTGTAAAATGATACCTTCAAAGTATCCCTTCCAATATTACCTCTTCCTCATCTTCTCAATTCTCTCCTTTGGGGACTCCTATTAAAGATATATTATACATTTTCATTCTATCCTCTATGTCACTTAACCACTCTCATATTTTTTATCTGTCTCACCATTTTGCATTCTGAGTAATTTCTTCAAGTCTGTCTTCCATGTCACCACTTTTCCTATCACTACTCATTTTCTCATGTTACTCCAACCTTCCATCTGATGTAATATTCTTTCTCCCTGAAGAATATACTTTACCATTTTAAAAATATCATTCTAATGGTAATTTTTTTATTTGAAAATGTCTTATTTTCCTTCTTTCTTGAAATAAAATTTACATGAGGCTATGATTCTAGTTTAGCTATTAATTTCTTTGAACTCTCTGAAGCTACTTTTCCCTTGTTTTCTGGCTTCTCTTGTTTCTCAAGAAATCAATAGTCAGTCAAATAGTAGCTCCTTTACTAGTAATCGACTATTTTTCCCTAGCTGCTTTTGATATATTTCTTCGTATCGTTGGATTTTAAGCAGTTTTACTATATGTCTATAATTTGCAGATCATAAAATTCACTCTTTCAAAGTGTATGATTCAGTGGGTTTTTGTACATTCACAAGGTTGTACCATCACTACTATCTAATTCCAGAACATTTTCATCAACCTAAAAAGAAACACTATACCATAAGTAGTCAGTCCCCATTACTCTTCCACTCAGCTGCTGCCAACCCCTCATCTATATTCACTCTCTCTGGATTTGCCTATCCAGATATGTCTTATGATATAATCATACAATATGCAGCCTTTTGTGTCTGGCTTGTTTCAGTTGGCATAATGTTTTCAAACTTCATCAATATTGTAGCATGTATTGCTACTTTATTACAATTTGTGCCTGCATAATATTTCATTGTATGGATATGTCACATTACATTTATCCAGTCATCAGTTGATGGAAATTTGGGTTGTTTCTATGTTTTGGCTATATGAATAATGCTGTCTCTTGTAGATAACATATAGTTGGATCATGTTTTTTTCACCCATTCTTACAATATCTGCCCTTTAATTGAATAATTTGAGCCATTTGCATTTTATGTACCTACTAATAAGGTAGGATTTATTTCTGCAATTTTGATATTTATTTTCTATATGTCTGGAATGGTTTTCCCTCAACTATCCACACAGTTCACTCCCTCATTTTTTTATGATCTTTCCTCAAATATCAGCTTCTCAGTGAGGTCTTTCCTGGCTACCTTGCTCAAAATTTAAGCATTTCCAACATGCATACATTTCCTAACTCCATTCCCTGCTTGATGTTTTCTTTTCAATATTTATCATTATCTAACATATGATGGATTAAATTTACTCATTTTTCTTAATGTATATATTGTTTTGCATACAAACAAATTTAGCATATTAGATCATAAGCCCTGTGAGGGTAGGGTTTTTTCCTGTCTTGTTTATTGCTGTACTTTGGGCACCTAGAAGAGAGTCTCACCCGTAGTAGATGCCCAATAAATAGTTTATTGAATGAATGCTCAAAATAATTGGCCATTTTTTCCATGAATCTGTCAGTGGAGGCTGGTTGATTTTTCTTCCAATCAAAGACACTATGAAAATTTTTGAAATTGAATTTTAAATGCTGCTTTTAGAGTAAATT
Source organism: Equus quagga (assembly GCF_021613505.1). Classification (NCBI taxonomy): domain Eukaryota; kingdom Metazoa; phylum Chordata; class Mammalia; order Perissodactyla; family Equidae; genus Equus; species Equus quagga. The sequence goes on from NC_060273.1 coordinate 87,813,100, forward strand.
AAAAGAGAAGTCACTTATGATGCTTATTATATGTGCTGTATAATAAAATATAGGCTTGTAGATGCTGAAGAGGGGAGTTTGCAAAACAGAATTCAATAGAGGCATCATTGAAATCTCTGCATGATCAGAAGGCAAACTTGATCTGTCTCAGAGCAGCTCCTAACTTCAGCATACCACTTTCTTCTTACAGATGGAACAAGTGGTGTTATGTCACTCCAGGCATCCCAAACATAATCATCAAACTCCAAATCCAGATATCTTTCTGCCACTTGACATTCTCTTTTTGTTATTTCCAGGGCCCTCAAACTCAACATATCTAAAGCAAGAATATATTCCTTTTTACACCAGATTCTCTTTCTAAGAATGCCATCTCAGCCATCATATTACATAAGCATTATTGACACATTACTTTCCTTAGGTCTTAATATAAAATTTATCATTAATACTTTTCCATTTGCTACCTAAATAGCTATCAAATTTATCCAAATTTCTCCATCTTCATCACAAGTGTCCTAATCCAGGCTACTATCATCTTGATTTGGTCTCCTGCAATAGATTCTTGGCTGGTCTCCCCTCTGCCACTTTTATTCCTCTCTAATCCATTCTACATATTTCAGCAAACATAATTGCTAAAATAGATCTGCTTACAATATTTTATCAGCTTCTTATTCTTCTTAAGATAAAGAAAATATTCTGAACCTGGCCTAAAACTCTGTATGGTTTGTCCCTGTCTGCTCCTTCATTTTGAACTACTCTCCCTCTCCCTTCTTTATACAGCTGAAGTACCTTATTTCCTCCTGCCATTTTATTCCTATTTCCTGGCTCACTATCTCTCTCTCTCACTCTTTCTCCACATACATACCTCCTTGTCTCCCTAATCACCTAGAGAAGTATTACTACACACCCACCAGATCTCAGCTCAATGTTTCTTTTTCAAGGACGTTTTCCCTCACCTTCTTCCCACTCCACAATCGACATATCTAGGTTAGATATCTTTGTTGTATTCTCCTATGAATTATGTTCCTTTTTCTTATAGCACTTATTTGGCTTGCAATTAAATGCCACTTATTTATAAAGTTACTTTATCACTATCAATATTTTAAGCTCTGCAAGGTCAAGGCCATGCTTGTTTTTGCTATATATGTTTTGCCCAAATACAATGTCCAGCATGATAAATATTTACTAAGTGAATTTATTATATAGTTTTATATCAAGTAGACCACAACTTGATGTTATGCTGCCCTGTGACTTCCATTTTGCAATACCTTTGATGATGTTGCTCCTTACTTCTCCCAGAGATAGCTACAGAAAGCAAACATGGTTATCTCAAGCTGTCAGAACAAATAAAGTCAGGACTGCTCAATCATGTGCTCAAGGACTCATAATAATAAAATTTTATTAGGTAAATACATGGCCTGCTGCATACAAAAACACTGTTATATCAGTGCTTGCTGATCTCCACACACTCGTTTATCACAGATGTGTGTAGAGATTATCATATTTTTTGTAAATAAATAAATATGTGTACACGTATGTGCATGTGTGTATTTGGAAATGTATATATGTATTGGAAGTGCATGTATGTATTGGAAAATCAGTAATGATTACACATGTAGGAAAGTCACTCAATTCTCTACTTTTATTACCTGTTGATCCCAGACCCAGCTCCACGAAAACTGCGAAGGCTGCCAACTCTTTAATTTTTTTAATGTATTCTTCCACCCTCCTTTTCAACCATGATTGCACCTACTCTCATTGTTTTCTCCTGGCATCTCAGGATATGCTGTGGTTCTCTAGAGACCCAGTTTTTCACCTCCTCCACCTCTTCTGTCTTGAGTTTCCTTCACTTTCTTCCTCCTGCTATTGCTTGTCAAAAATATTATTAGGTGATTAGCAAATATCACAAATTATTATCCCTCTTGAGAAAAAAATCTCTAATAGTCGACTTTCATTTATTTAAAATAGACTGACAGATGATAATTTTGGGAGCAAGAAATACTATATGTATCTCTTATCTAAACAGTGTAGGTATCCTCTAGCAACCAAAGACAACTCAGAGCTTTTCCCAGTGGTGCTGTTCTTAGCTAGTATTAAAAAAGAAAAATCAGCCAGTAAAACACATAAGGAAATTACCTTTTTAAAGCTACTCAAATGTTTTAAAAGAAAGAACCACACCCCTAAAACTAAACATTACAGTCCTTGCTATAGATTTTCTCCCTGCATTTGGAAACTACCCAACTATTTTCATATGGTGCTTAGCACTAGTCCTCCACCCCCATGATTGATGTGGTTTGAATGCAAAGTTATAGTTCCCTTGTCATCCAAAGTGATTTCCCAAGATGATCTGTTTCCTCTCAAACCTCAGAAATTTTAACTCACACTCTGACAACAGCCAAAGCAGTTCTTAAGAAGATCAAATTAACTTACCATCAAGGAAGTATAAAAAACATAAAAACGTCTGGATCTTAGTCAGTGTTCTTAGATGTTCCTGGACGTGACTGAAGACCTAAAACATGTTCTAACTATAGTCACTATGGAAAACAAATTCTATTTATTTAAATTTAAAGGAGATTGATTTTAAACACCAATTCTTCCCCAGTAAAATCATTTAAGCTTCACTATGACTACATGTATCAAACAAAGGGAAGATGTGAGGAAATTACTCTCTGGATAACAGAAAAACATCTCCCACTATTTTATCTTTGATGATCTAGATAGTTCAGGTAAAGAGCCTTGTTTGGCAATGCCTCAGTTGCGCACACTTCCTGATCAACTGGGACTATTGTCTTTCTAGTCACACATGTGAGTGTTTCTTATATTCTACTGTCAATGTTTTCAATTAAAATTTGGAGATAAGTATTCCATCCTATATATAGAAGACCAGAAAAGGGGAAATAATTCACAAAATTTATGCTTGTAGAGATGAAATAAAATTTTTAGAAGGGTCAGTAATATTGGCCTCTGCCTCTATCCATCAGCCACCCTTGATGGTAACATACACCTCATTTGTAGCGCCACCTCAGGAAATGGTAATACCAGCTCCTTATTGCTTAAATCAGATACCAGGACATAAAGGCTTGAGTCCAATCTTTTCTTCTATATCCACAAAAGATGCCACATTCTGTTGTCTTTACAACAAGTTAGTGTTTCTAAAATTCCTCCACTTCTCATCATCCACATTGAACTATATGTTACTTGAGGCCACTGTCAGTTCTTGCTAGATTTTGGGAGAATGTTTGCCTGACTTCTCCGGCCACATTTCTTAATAGATCTTTCTACCTCCTCCTCACACCCTATCCTTCAACCAAGCTTGCACACTGGCTGTCTCAGCATATGTCATGTCCACTTTTACCCCCATGCTTCATGCCTTCTACTTCTTTTGTCTGGACTCTTCACCACAACCTATCCTAACTACTTCTTGTCTTCTATTTTTCCTTCAAGGATGAGCTCAGTAATTAGCCTTCCTGATCCTTTCCACCACCACACATGTGATGAGTGTTCCTCCTCTGTATTTTTTCAGCCAAAAGAAAATTTAAAACAAACAAAACCAAACTGATATTTCAACTAATACATTATAGTTTTATTATAATAAAAAATATATTTTCCAACAGGCTTTATGAATTACTGAAAAATAATATGCATTTCTTTTTTGACCACACTTTTGCACTCCAGAAGCCAGGGTCACCGAGATTAACTCAAAGGGATGAAGCTGCTAAGGCCACAGCACTTTATTAAGTCAGTGAGGTAGTAAATGGAATCTCATGGGCCTGTCTCACACCAGATCATTTTTTTGTTTCTTTTTGTAAGGAAAGATTAGCCCTGACCTAACAGGTGTTGCCAGTCTTTATCTTTCTTTTTTTTCTCCCCAAAGTCTCAGTGCATGGTTGTATATCCAAGTTGTAAGTCCTTCTAGTTCCTCTGTGTGAGCCACTGCCACAGCATGGCAATTGACAAATGGGTGGTGTGGTTCCACAGCTGGGAAATGTACCTGGGCTGCTGAAGCAGTGAGAGCGCTGAACTTTAACCACTAGGTCATCAGAGCTGGCTCTCACACCAGATCATTCTTGAAACCACTTGATTTACAGACTTGTTTATAAAAAGAAATGGTCTCCATAATTTGGCATCGTTTCCTTCTCAATTTTATAATCCACAAGAGAAGATGAATTATTTAGCTCATTAGAATTTAAGCACTTAGTCTTCTCTATAAATACTCATCTCTACTATTGTTTTCATCTCAACCAAAAAGCCTCAGAACTGGTATGTGTTCTATAATTACAATATAGCTTCAATGTATATGGCTCACTATAGAACATTTTTTCTTTATGGATTTTTCTGTCATTACCTCAAATCTCAGCCATTCAAAAAGATTCGAGGACTAAAGCAGAGACAAATGAGTTTAGCAAATTTGAATTATTTCACCAAAAAGGAAAGGTAATTCAATTTTCAAAATCTCCTACATGAGTAGTGTATAAATAAGGTTTAAAATTAGTCAAAGTGAGTCTCATATCTTCAGGCACTGCTGAAGCTATGTCCTCTTCCAATCTTAGTGACTCTCAGGTATCTTCCGTCCTTCCAGTCTCTCTGCCTTGCCTTGGGAGAGTATGACAATAGCTCATGTAAATTTGTGTAAAAGACTGATCTAGCTTTAAATAGTATCCTTCTTCCATTTGCAACTGGAGGAGGGGTTTAAACAGAAGTAATAACTCTTAGGAGAAGCAAATTTGGGGAAAGACAGTCTTCTAGATCCCTTAAACTTTGACAGTCTAAGCATAAGGCACCCTCTATCCTAGAGAAGTAGAGGGTTAGTTTAGAAACTGTCCTGCACACTAAGTCCATTATTATATGACGAGTTAATATTCTTTCATTGAGTATTTAAGTCAATAAAGTTGATATTTATAATAGTAAGATGGAATTAAGACAAAATAAAATATACTTAGTAGTTAAATCATTGCTAATTATTTTTAATCTTTCTTTGATTATGAAGGTACTTTAGGATCTTGCAGAACCACAGGATTCTTATTAATGGAAAGTTCCTGCTGATATCAACTAAATATGTTTTTATTACCTAACACAAGAATTGATTACTCAGTAATTCCACTAAAGTTATTGATTATTGTTTGCCTTTGTTCTACTCCCTTCTAACAGCTGCTGGAGAGTGGTGGCCTTACTTTGTATTCATGTGGTCCCCACTCTTAGACAGATGATCAGAGTTCACTGAGCTTCTCAGATATGTAGATTATTTTTCATCAAACTTGAGGCGGTTTTGATCATTATTTCTTCTGTTCTTTTCTGTCCTCTCCTTCTGATACGCGTGTTTTGCATATGTTGGTGCACTCAATGGTGCACTTAACTACATTCCTCTGAGGTTCTGTCCATTTTTCTTCATTTCTTTTTCTCCCTGTTCTTCAGGTTGCATAATGTCTAAGGATTTATATTTAGGTTCACTACTTCTTTATCCCACCAGTTCAAATCCACTGTTGAGCCCCTCTAGTGATTTTTCCATTTCAGTAAAAATCAGAATTTCCATTCAGTTCTTTTTCATAATTTCAATTCCTTTCTTGACATTCTCTATTTGATGAAACACTGCATAACATATCCTCCTTTATTTCTTTAACCATAGTTTCCTTTGGTTTGACAAATAAAAATGGCAAGTAATAGGATATATTGGAATATATGAGGAAGCCATTTGGTGTAAACCTAATTCAGCCTGACCTTCTCTTTCCAAAAGGGCCTGACTGAGGCCGTTGAGCATGCATTGTATATCTGCTTTAGAGATTCCCTATGGCAAGAGCAAAAGGCCCTTAAGATAAAGGTGCAACTTCCCTCCCCCTCCCAAGGTTGGCATCTCCTTAAGGATTAAGTATCTTTCCTCAAGCTGGAAACTGATTGCTGCACTCACCTGTGACCTCCCAGCTTGAGACAATAGACTTGCCTCCTGCTACGCCCACCGAGATAGCAGACCCACTACCTGCTGTGTCCATCAAGTGCTGTGCCGGCAGGGCAATCTTGTGACTATTGTGGGAGGGACATTTCAATCATATGTGAAACACCCCATTTGAGGGTATATAACCACCCTGTGTACCCCCACTTCTTTGGAGTGCTCTGTTCCTTTGTGGAAAGACTCTCCCAGGTTATAATCCTAAAATTTAAGCTCAGAATAAACTCACCCAAATTTTCATTTATAGATTGGTTATGGATTATTTTCATCGACAGGTTCTTTAAACATATTTATAATGGCTTCTTTAAAATCTTTACCTACTAAATCTGACATCCAGTTGCTTTCACAGGTAGTTTCCATTGTCTGCTTTTCCCCCCATGTATCAGTTTTCCTTTCTTTGTATATGATGTGATTTTTTTGCTGGAAACTGGACATTTTAGGTAATACATTATAGCAAGTTTAGGTACTGGTTCTCCAGCCCCTCACACTAGGGTTTGCTATTGTTTTTTGCTCATTTATATGTTTAGTGAATGGCTCAGTTAGTTTAAGTGAAGTCTACTTTTTCTCCACAGTGTGAAATGTCTAACGTTGCTCCTAGAGGGAGCAGCCTTGAGCATGCCCAGTCGTTCTGGGATGGCAGTGATTTGGGTTGGGCTCTCTTTGACCATATCTTTTCCTGACCAAACCAGCTGTTAAGCCCAACTAATCGCCAGCTAACTGGTCTATTGTTTTCAACAATGCTCTGGGGTATAAATTGCTCCCCAGACTGATCTAATTACATTCAAGATCTTTTGTTATGGATAGTTTTTTAGGTCCATGTTTCAGATTTGTTCTGACCCTAGGAGGGCTCTTTCAATTGTCTGTTTCACCATTTTTCTCTGATAACTAGCTGGCCAATGGTTTATCTTCTATCTCTAATGAATCTTTTTTTTTTTAACTGTTGCCAATCTTCTTTTCTCTTTTTTCCCCCCAGCTTTTTTTGTGCCCCAAATACCCCCCAGTGCAAAGTTGTATATTTTAGTTGTGGGTCCTTCTAGTCGTGGCATGTGGGACGCCGCCTCAACATGGCCTAATGAGTGGTTCCATGTCCATGCCCAGGATCTGAACCCTGGGCCACTGAAGCCAATTGCGCAAACAATCACTCTGCCACGGGGCTGGCCCCTCTAATGAATCTTTAAGTCTGTTCTTAATTGCTTTTCACCATAACCTCCATTTTTTTTGAGAGTACCCTTAGGCTTGAACTTCCCCATACTCTGTTGCAAATGAAGTCAGCTCTTTTAGGAAGTGCTTTGATTGCTTGGTTTTATGACCCCCCCTCCTTTATCACTGAGAAAAACCTCTGTTCCCCTCTGAAGCTCAGAGTGGAGAAAGCGGCACACTTTTTTTTTTTAAAGATTTTATTTTTTCCCTTTTTCTCCCCAAAGCCCCACGGTACATAGTTGCATATTCTTTGTTGTAGGTCTTTCTAGTTGTGGCACGTGGGACGCCGCCTCAGTGTGGTCTGATGAGCAGTGTCATGTCCGCGCCCAGGATTCGAACCAACGAAACACTGGGCCGCCTGCAGCGGAGCGCGTGAACCCAACCACTCGGCCACGGGGCCAGCCCCGAAAGCGGCACACTTTTCTCTGAGTGACATCTTTGCTTTAGAATCTGGGGCATTTGGCAAGGAGGTAGGGATTGAGGACAGTAGGCTCAGATCTCAGCTTGCCACTTGTGACATGGAATATCTGCCTTATGAGTGGAGCAAGGGCGATAGGGCTCCAGTATTCACTGTATCCAAGGTAGAACTTCTGTCCCAGGAAAGGAGGCTGGGGAGAAGAAGAGAGCCCCAACCGTTGGTTATACTTGTCCAGAATTTAGGATTTGCAACATGTAGTCAGGGGCAGGATGAGAAATGCTGACATCCTGTCCCTCCTGGGAAAATACGATAGCCTTTGACTAGGAGCTGGGGGAAGAAAAAGCCTTGTGTTCTTGGCTCCACCCATCTGGAGCACTGTTTCCATCATGCTGAGCTGGGATAGGGAAAATCGAGGGAGTAGATTGTAGTTCAAATGCTACACAATTTTTCTGTTCTTATCAAGTTATAGCAGGCTTTCTTGAATAAATGTTTCTTCATTTGCTGTATATCCTTAAAATCATTTCCAGAAACTTTAAATGGTTGGAGTTTTCAAAAATAATTTTCACTAGTTTTTCTGGAGGGTGGGATCATGGAGCTCCTCACATGGCCATGCCAGAAGTGGAACTTCCTTGTGCATTCATTATTAGAGAAGGAATGTATTTAGCCCAGATGATTGTACTCAAAATCATTACCAAATTAGATTCCTCTCAGAAATCTGGAATTGGGAATCCAAGAACTTGTAGCAGTTATTAGGAAGGGCAGATGCCAAAACACCATATGAAGAATTTTTATGAGGTAAAGAGTATCTAGTCAATTTGAATGAGTTACAAGAAGCTGAACTGAATGGATACCATGAGGAAATGGAGATAATGGGATAATCATTAGAGAGACTAGAAAAGCCACAGAAAGGAAGAGAAGCTATGTGTGAGGGACCATGTAGCTGCATTGATACCAGCTCTATTTCTTGTGAGGCCAGGTTCAACTTTGTTTCTCATCTTTGGAGTCTTGAGATCCCTATAATCCTGTATTCATACAATACAACGACCCTACCAATCAAATAAGAGTAAATAAAACAGGAATTTTCTACCTAGTGAAGCCTCAGGTTTTATTCTCTCTACTCTTACTTGTTTGTTTCAGCAATACACTGAAGTAGAATTGAACGCCTAAAGGTCCAAGGGTAACAATATTAGGGAATGCCTGTTTGGGAGAAATTGCAGTTCATATAGCCTGGAAAATTTTATGATATAAAAATCCTAGAAATTCTGGATAAAATGTGACAAATATACTTGGTTTTTATTGTGGTAACATACATATATAACATAAAATTTACTTTTTGAACCATTTTAGAGTATACAGTTTGGTGACATTAAGTGCATTCACATTGTTGTGAAACCATCGTCACCATCAGTCTCCAGAACTTTTGCATCTTCCCAAACTGAAACTCCAGACCCATTAAACAACTCTTCATTCCTCCCTCCCCCTAGCCCCTGGCAATCACTATTCTGCTTTTTGTCTCTAGAAATTTGACTACTCTAGGCACGTCGTACAAGTGGAATCATTCAATATCTGTCCTTTTGTGACTGGCTTATTCCACTTAGCATAATGTCTTCAAGGTTCATCCATATTGTAGCATGTGTTAGAATTTCCCTCCTTTCTAAGACTGAATAATATTATATTGTATATACATAACACTTTGTACTTATCCACTCATCCTTCAGTGGACCCTTGAGTTGCTTCCACCTTTTCGCTATTGTGGATAATGCTGCTATGAACATTGGTGTACAAATATCTGTTCAAGTCCCTGCTTTCAACCATTTGGGGTATATACCCTGAAGCAGAATTGCTGAATCATACGGTAACTCTATGTTTAATTTTTTGAAGAACTGCCCTACTGTTTTCCATAGGAGCTGCACCATTTTATATTCCCACCAGCATGAGCAGGGGCTCCAATTTATCCACATCCTCACCAACACTTGTTATTTTCTGGTTTTAGATAATGGCCATCCTAATGGGAAAATGTAATGAACATGCTTTGAAATTCATATCAGAGGAAGAAAGGTAAAGAAAGTGAAAGTCAAGGTGGTAGATTATGGAAGAGGCTTAGGTTTTTAACTGTCACCAGAGCACAGGAGACAAATGTTGAGACTGTGCAAGGTGAGAAACTGACTAAAGTTCCTGGATAAAGCAGGACCATCAAAGAGCTATACCATTGATGGAAGAAAGGTCTAGGAGGAAAAAGTAATCATCCATCAGTTTGTGGAGATGAGCAGAGAAAGCTTGTCCACTTTAGCCTGAGGTAGAAAGTACAAACATGAGCAGAAAGTTCTTGGAGAATTTGAAACCAGAGATCCTCAAGGAGATTCTGAATGAAATGTACACTCCTGTGTGATATGGGAATACAGAAGCTAATATATTAGCATTAAAATGGTCAAAGCACCCGTCACTAATGCTCATGGCAGGAGAAAGCATAAAATAACTCTGGAGGCTCATACTGTCAATCCAGCCCCCATAACGTTTCCTTAGATAAAGCTCCCCAGCTCCTTTCCAACATAAGCATTTAGTCCAAAACAGTAAGACATGAGAGAATACAAGCTATCACAATCAAGTTAAACATAACAGACAGTGTATTTACACTCCAAGTAGACTATGGAAGCATCAGTAAATAATAACATAAAAATGTTATACTGTTTAGAGAAATATAAGTGAAATAAAAAGAAAATAAAGGGATATGATACTTTAAAAATATGCCACTTTGATGTGAACAAAACTTAAGAAAATTTCTACAAAATGAAAAAATAAAGTCACTGAAATTAAAATCGAACAATCAATGGAGTTGTTAACATGTAATATCAGATGTTACTAAGAACAGAATTAATGAACTGAATTATAGTTCCAAAGTGATTGCCTATAATGCAGTATATGTAAAATAGAAAGTGGGAAACACGAAAAAAGAAATTAAGAGTTTCAGAAGAAAGAATGAGCAAGACCAATATGCCTCTGCTTAGAGTTTTAGGAAGAAACAGAGATGATAAATGAAAGGCAATATTGAAAGATAATGGTTGAGAATTTTCCAGAATAATGGAAAACATGGGTCCTCAAATTCATGAAATACACTAAATCACAAACAAGGTAAACAAGACCAAATTCATACCTAAACACAACGTAATTAAAACCAGAGTATTTTATGGCTATAATGATCGTAACAGCAGCCAGATATAAAAGACAGAAAAAAAAATCTTGAAAGCAGAAGAAAAATAATAGACTTAAAGTCCTGAGGTAAAATGATTGTCAGTTAAGATTTTTATAGCCCTAAAATTACTATCTTTCAAGAATAAGGATAAAATTGTGACATATTCAAAAGAATATTTTGAGGAAATTTTTCTCCAAAAGGCTTTAACTTAGAAATTCTAATTTCTTCCAGAAAGGAAGAGCTGAGGCAAATGAAGTAATGATGAGCAAAGGAATTGGTAAATTTGTGGTTGTATTTACAGAAGCAATACTATATAAACTCAGAAAAATAATCGATAAATTGGTTCTGGGAGCTAACTTAATGGAGATAATCTTCAAAGTTAAAATATTCTAAGTTATTGTTTACAAACAGTAAAGGTTATCATTAACTTTTGACTTTCTTAGTTTCTGTAAGTAAGTAAAATTTTAAGACTAACCGTAAAAAATAGGAATAGAATACATAGTTTCTAAACCAATACAGGATAGTAAAAGAGTAAGGAAATCTTGATCAATCCAAAGAAAATTTAAAAAGGAAAAAGTGATAAGTATAGAAACAGCAGGACAGATGGAAAACACAAAATGTGATAGTAGAAATAAAACCCAATAAGTGTAATTCAGCTAACTTCGATACATATCCGTTCAAGAACCAGACTTATAACAACAGTAGTTAAGGTTAAATGTAAAAAGCAAAACAAAAACAGGCACATAAGAAATAAACAAAAGTCAGTGTAGCTTTTAAAATTGATATTAAGGCAAGAGGAAGCTGTATCTGTCATATTTTTGACAGGTAGTAGGTGCATATTACCTTTCTAAGTTTTTGCTACGGCTGGAATACTTCCTAATAACAGCAAAAGATGACAAGGGAAATGGCCAGACTTCAGGGTTAGGAAACAGTCCAAAGGCTGCTGGAGGAGCCCAGTGGCCAATTAACACAATGAGGATTTGGCATCTAAGACTGAAAATGCCACTGGTGTTTTGTATAATGATGTGTGTAACGTGTCCAATGCGAGCTATGAATCAGTTACAAGGAAGCCCAAGAGGACTGTCATTTTGGCAAAGATCTAAGGGACCAAAGCCCTGAGCTTGCTTTTGTCTCTCTAGGCACTCCAGATTTGAACAAAGATCAAATTTCCAGTCTTGTGGTAGTTGTTAGGGTGACTGTGAGGAGCCCAGGGAGCCACTGTGGACTTTCCTGCCACCTGAGACAAATCTTGAGAGAAGAAAGCATGGCCTGCTTTGGCAAGCATTTCTAATTTGATGTCAATAAAAAAAACTACAGGACACGGATGCACACACACACACACACACACACACACATGCATGTGCACATGTGCACGCTATTTCCTGTAGATGCTGAGAGATTTCAGGGCAAAGTAGAGACAGCCAAGACAAAGAGGGAGGAATGAAGACGAATAGGGTGCCATGAAAGGAAAAATCCAGCTTCCCATTAGAGACTGAAGGTGGAGGGAGGGATGAAGTGAGGGGGGGGTGGAGTGAGGGAGGGAGGGGGAGAGAGAGAGACAGCAGACAAAGTGAGGAAGAAGAAGGAGAGAAGAGAAAGGAGAAGTGGAGAGGAGGAAAGTGGAGAGGAGGGGAAGGAAGAGCACGAGCCAAATGTCAGTCTCTTTCAGAAGTCTATAGAGGTGCTGCTATGTATCCAAGAACAAGATGAGACTTCAAACAGCTGCACTTTGCAGAGAACTGGACAGTGACATAATCTAAACTCTGCCAAACCAGAACAAAACCACATAAACAAACAAATCTAGCGCTGATATTCCATCATGCATGTCTTCTCTAGGGAACATTCTAAACATTACCGCAACACTGGTTTTCCTTATGTTATGGTAATATTATTATTAGATAAAAATATATATATACTAAATGAATTCTCACAGCAACCCTATGGGTAAGAATTGTTTTATTCCAATTTTAAAGATGGAGCACCAAGGTAGAGAGAACTTAAATAACTTGTCTGAGGCTATACAGCTAACAAGAGGCAGAGCAGGTTCTGAACTTCAGTAATCTGGTTTAGAGCCTCTCTCTTAATCCGAATGATGACACTCTAGACTTCAGAAAGGCAGGTGTGGAAGTGCGCTCCATACAAGCAAGCAGGGCTATTGACTGGGCCTCCGAGATCCTTCTCCACTCTCTGCAGCATCAGTTTGGGTTTTATGAGTTCCAGTCACAAGCTATGAGAAGGTGGGGGGGACACGGTTGCACATTCTTTCTGCTCTATGCTTCTTCTAACTCAGAGCACACTTGCAACCAAGGCAGAGAGAGAGAGATAAATGAAACACTGAACTCAAACACAGACCTGGTTTTAAGCTTGGCCCAGTCCTCTGTTGTGAGGTTCCAAGGGAGCAGAAAGAAAGGTTCAAGATGCTGCAATGTCTGAGATTATTTCCCTGCACATCTCACTCACTATTCCTCAAAACCATGGGCCTTGGGGAGCTCTCTTAATAGCATCGTAAACTAAATGGCAGAGAAGTTTAGTAAATAAGTGTGGTGGCACTCTCTGGTGGAGCTCTCATTTGTTCCCTATTATGTGTGATTCTAAGTTCCATTCAGATTCCATCACACCTCGCAAAAGCCCTGTCTCTCCTAGGGTCTAAAAATCCCTCCATTATATCACCCCAGTTGGCACAGAGTACCTCTGACATGTCAGTTCTCAGGTTTTAAGACACTCTTATCTCAGAGGGAGCCCAGCAACTCCACCCGAGACCCCGGCAAGCTGAAGACTGAGCTCTTCTCACCCCCTCACTAAAGGAGCAGTGCGTAGCACTCATCACACACCATGGCAGTTGACAAAAACGAAATATTTATTTTTGACTTGAGAGGCTCTCTGGGTAATTTTGCAGGATTTCTTCTGTCCTGATTGCTTTTCTTAGATTAAAGTTTTTGCCAGCATTCCAAGGGCATGCACTCACTCATGCGAGGGGCCCCGTAACGAGTGGGAGTGCCACTTTGGAGTCAAACTCTGCCAAGTCTAATACTAAAAGTAGGTGAATGAGATTTGACTGCCTCCTAAATTGAATGTCTGTGGAATTTCTTGGACCAGAAACAGAGCCCAGAACAAGGTCTGTATAGTAACATTCACTAGGTGTCAGTGTTTGACAAACTGTCTTGCCAGCATCATTAGTGGAGTGTTCGTTTTGGCACAAATTGTCTATGGAAAATGCAATTAGGAAAAAGTTGTTCAAATAGCAATTAGAAACTGAATAACCCACCTTATTCCTTTTATTCAGATTATCCTTGGCTACTAAGCTGAAATAAAGCCCCACTGGAAATAGTTTCACAGTAGCCTCTGGAGCTCATTGTCTGCATAGACAGTGGGAAAAGCAGGCAAGGGTGCTTGCCCACTTCCTCTTCCTGCCATGTTCTTCCCTTTTCTGGACACCATCCTGTTACTGCAATGGCCATTAAGCCCAGGCTTCCTTCCTTGATCCTAGGCTAGTCCCAATACAGAGAGAGGAAAACCCCTGCAAAAGAGTGGCATTTTCACATGAATTCAGCCTTGACAAACACTGAGCTGCTTTGAACAGAGAGGTATTACTCTCTGCCCCATCCTTGATTGGTGAAGTACCAAAGAAATTCATTTGTTCTTTCATTCTAGTCATTCAGTTGTCAAGGATGTACTGAACACTTGTAATGTGCCAGACACTGTTCTGGGTTCATTACAAATAATAGCAAATATCCTTGACTTCATGGATGGTGCCATTTAGTTAGAAAAGACAAAATAAACAAAAAGTAAAATATGTAGTATGCTAGATGTTTATAAATGCTATGGAAAAAAATAAAGAAGGGAAAGGAGAGAGAGATCCTGGTGTGGAAAGTGGCTGCAAATTTGTTCTGGTGGAACATATCACTGAGCAGGTAGATATCACATGAACAAAACCCTGAAAGAGGGGCGAGAGTCATGCCCATCTCAGGAAATGGCATCCAGGCAGAGGAACTGGTAAACGCAAATGCCTTGAGAGAGGAATGTACCTAGTGGGCTCAAGAAAGAAGCAAGGTCAGTGTGGCTGGAGAGTAGGAGGAATGAGATCAAAGATGTGAAGAGGAGTGGAAGGGTACACAAAGTCAAGGGCCTTTAGGCCTTTGTAAGGATGGGCATTTACTCTGGGAACCAATGGAGCATTTTGAGCAAAAGAGTGATGTGATCTGACGCAAGTTTAAAAGGTGACTCTGTTGGGGACATTCTCCCAGGGGTCGGGTGTGAAGGCAGAAGCAGAGAGACAAGTTACGAAGCTATTACAATAATCCAGGTGAGGGGGTGAGATTGAGGTGCTAAGAGATAACAAGATTCAGGTTGTATTTTGAATGTGTAACTTCAAAGGACTTGCCGGTGGATTGCTTCTGGGGTGTGGGAAAAGAGAGGAGTCAAGGATAATGCAAAAGATTTTGACTTGAGCAACTAGCATTACCATTTCCTGATAATGACCTGGTGGGGTGGAGGGCAGTGTGGAGGGGGGAAGGCAGCAGTTCAGTTTTGGACCTTGGACTTGCTAATTTTCATGACTCTTAGATATCCAAAAGAAGATAATATGTAGGCAAGTTGATATACAGGTGTAGAGCTCAGGGAAATGGTCCAGGCTGGGGAAATAAATTTGGGTAATGTCAGTGTATGGGTAGAATTTCCAGTCCTCAGGTGTGCAAAATCACCAATGAAGGGAGCGTAGACAAAGAAGAGACAACGTGCAAAGACTGAATCCTGGAACACTTACCGTTTAGAGGTTGGGGCAACAGGAAGGAATCAACGAAAGACACTAAGAATGAATAACCAAAGAGGCAGAAGCAAGACATGGAGTATGTGATGTCCTGGAAACCAGGGGAAAGAGTGCTCGGGGAGGAGGGAGTGGTCAACTGTGGATCAAGAAGCCAAGGCAACCAAGCGGGGTGGGGGTGAGAAAAGAGTGTTTCCAGACCCTAAGCGAGGTATTTTCTAGTACTGCTCTTTCACTATGTTTGAAGAACACATAGAGTAGTGATGTGACACTGCTAATATTTGGAGATAAGAATATCTTTATTTTGTTTAAATGTTGCTTCCTTCCTGACTGTACAATTTCTACTACTTTTACCCTTTGCGTCAGCCATACCTGTGTGATTAAACGTATGTGTACAACAATCACATGTATGCATACGCACAACCACACACACACTGAGTTACTTCTGGGAATCCCCAGGGGTTGGCTCACTTGCGCTTATGAGCAAGTCCTGAGAGTTCCCACAAGGTGCCCCCTTCTGTCTTCCATGCGGATGTCTGTTAATGCATCCAGCCCCATACATGAGCCTTAAATGTGTTAAGAGTTCTCAAGGCATTAGAGACTAAACTTAATAAAAGAGGAGGGGGATATAATATTTTTATGATTAAGCATTTGATTTAAATTAATAATTAATTCATGACATTGTTACCTCTCCAAAAACATGCTAAACCAACACGTTTTGTTTGCTTGTTCGCTGCCTTCTCCTCCTCCTCCTCCTCTTCTTCCTCTCCTTTGTCTTTTGTAATATGACAAAATTTCAAGTAAATATTCTGAAAAGATAAAAACAATTTAATTCAGTTAAAAATAAATGTGGCACAGGAACCAACCTGAAAGGGCTATCAATGGTCAAAAATGGAACAATTGAGCAGGAAAATAAATGACAATAGTACTGCGTTATAACCCACAGAGTAAAATGAATATCCATGAGGACACACTAATAGAAATCAACAATTCAATAAATAAATTATTGCAATTTTTTTAAAGCTATGTTTTTTGGTGAGGAAGATTGGCCCTGAGCTAACATCCATTGCCAAGCTTTCTCTTTTTCTTTTCCTCCCTAAAGCCCTAGTACCTAGTTGTATGTCCTAGTTGTAAGTCTTCCTAGTTTTTCTATATGGGGCATCACCACAGCATGGCTCAACGAGCAGTGTGTAGGTCCATGTCCAGGATCTGAACCAGGGATGTTTTATTTGGAAGATATAACCATATAGTTATATATATTTGGCTCACCACTTCTAAGTGATGCACAGTATTTCACCAGCTTACATATCCTTTATCTTAAAGATAAACATTTAGATTTCCTTCTACTTCCTCCTAGCACCAACTATGCTGCACAAATATCTGTGAACATGACTATCTTTACAGAACTACATGAGAATATTTCTCTGGGATATGTATCCAGCAGTAGCATCTCTGGGTCATAGAACAAACACATACTTAATTTTGCTAAGCACTTCCAAATTGCTTTCCAGAATGAGCATACCAAGCTATACTTTCACAAGCAGTGTACAAGCTTCCCGTCTCTTCACATTTTTGCCAATACTTTATCCTATCCTCCTGTCCAATTTTTGCAATTCTAGTGGGCATGGTATTAATTTCCATTAATTCTGTGACAAGTTAGCAGAAATGTAATGGTTTAAAACAAGTGTAATTTATTATCTTACAATTCTGGAGATCAGAAATCCAAAATCTGGGCTAAAAATGAAGGTGTCACCAGGGCTCCATTCCTTTCTGGAGGCTCAAGGAAAGCACCTATTTTCTTGCCTTTTCCAGTTTCTGGAGGCTGTCTGTCTTCCTTGGATCATGGCCCCTTACTGGATTTTCAAAATCAGCAATGTATTAGCTACAAATCTCCCTGTCACTCTGCCCTTTCTGCTTTCCTCTGATAAAGACCCTTGTAATTACATGTGGCCCACCCAGGTAGTTCAGGATAGTCTCCTCATCTCAGGATTCTTAATTTAATCATATGTCTAGTAAGGCAAAATATTCACCGGTTCCAGGAATAAAGATGTGGACATCTTTGGAGGGCCATTATTCTACTTACTACTGTATAAAGTTTATTTTATCACCTTCAGGAAATTGGCAAAATATAAAAGGGTCGTATTCCACACCAAATGCCATATGAGCTTTTTTCTTTCACTCATTACAGTGCACTGTCACAAGACCCTCGTTTGTCTAATAAGGACATTGAAGTCCATGTACAGAAAGGATTTGTACAAGAATACTAATTCTTCAAACTAACACAAGTCAGACACTCCACAAATCAGCTTCTAAATAAATCTGCAATTTCCTAAACACCTGACAGATGAATAATAAAGCGGAAATGAATGTACTTTGATCTAACTCTGAAGACAGAAATTTAACTGAGAATATTCTTATTTCTTAAGTCTTCAGATACAGTCATTTATGCACAAGTATTGCACAAATATTACCCTAGATTTGATACGTTTCATCCCTGAAAACAAAATTGTTCCTGAATTAGTATGCAGAACTTTACATTATTCCCAACTTCAAGAGTACTTGTCAGAACCAGAGAAAGAGAATAATCTAGAGCACCAGTTTTCAAAAAAAATTTTCTTGAGAGCAATAGAAGCCTTTTTCAAACAAACTCTTAAATTGATCACCAAGATGTAACAGACGTAAAGCCACAATCCCTGGTTGAAATAGGAGGTAGGGACCTAAGAGCCAAACTCACCCATCCTCTTTCCCTTTTGCAGGAGCCCTGGCGACATCTCTGTGGGGTCAAAGACTTTGAGCATCACAGCTTGACTAATCCTGGAGTAGTATAGAGGGTAAACTCCCAAAACAAAGAAAAAAATGCAAACTTTTTGTGCGTGCAATGAACGTGTTAGGGGAGAAGGAGCCCTATTAGCAATTTGTCAGTGACAGAAGAGCATCCTCTCTTCAATCAAGAATCACAGGAAATATTAACCAGAATATAGACACATTAATTGTCCACTAAGGGACCACTATAACTGGCTTGTCACTTGTAGCAGCACCTTTATAACTGGGGTGTTTGGGCATAGTGGGTGAATTTGGAAGGGAAGCTCTATATTAACTCTTTTGGGAAATATGTTGTAACATGGAGCAATTAGAAATTTGTATTAGAAATACAAAGTTCTAATAAATGTTTAAACGCATAGTGTAGGCAATCAGATTCCCCATATATGGAGATGTACAATGTCTCAGTCATTTTAATCACTTTGTCAACCTCCTGTTGATAATACTTTAAACTCTGATCCCCCACTCTTTAAATTCTCCTGCCGGTTTCGTTGCCCCTACAGTTCAGCCACCGTCATTCTGTCCTAACAAACCCTTACCCAAATGCATGCTCTGCAACACACAGCATCTCTGTTACTTGCCTAGTGTCCAATCCAATCTGATTGCAAAATCACATTTTATGGTCATTTTTCTCAAGTCTATTTTTAATATCCATGAAGCTGCAATATTTATATGGTCTTCTTAATTTAATCTGCTAGTTCTTAGTTGGTGAAAATGACAAGAAGTTGGCAACATTTGCAATCCCTGGATTGGGTTGATGGATTGTTTTCTATTTAAAACACTCAATTTAGAAACATTTCTTAGACAATTTAGCTTTTTTAAAAAAGAACATCATCAACACACTCTCTGCTCTGCTTTTAGTCATTGCCTTGTTTCCATCTGTCAAAGGGGCTCTGTGCTTTTTTTTTTTAACAACTCTTCAAATGCTGAAATTTAATCAATAACCTCAATTGTGATTTGATTTGGCAACAGTTCCCTTTAATGCTATAAATTGACTTAAATCTTTTGGCTGTAGTAGAGCAATCCACATAATTGGCTGCTGATATGGAAATTAGAAGGTGAATTAGCCAGGTACAGCCATACAAACTGGATTAGAGACTAAAATGAGAAAGATTGGCTTGAGGCACTGCAATGCAGCCCAAGTATCATTCACATGGAACAGATTGGATCTGCGATCTGGAACCCCAAGATGGTGGTTTGGCAGCTAGAAGAAGCTCACAAGGGGTAAAAATGTTCATTTAACCCCTCCTTTCACAACCCAGAAAGCTAGTGTTTACAAAGTCTTGGGTAAGAAAACAGGCAATGTGATAAGCAGAGAGCCTACATTCTGATACCACATGAACATCTCCAGCTGAACTGGAAATGCTACAGCCATATCTACTGAAAAGCCAGAAACCATTCTTTTGCATGACATTAGGTGGCCCCTTAAATATTCTCTTTTGGCCTGGAAATAAGTATAAAAGGCATATGTATTATGCAGGGTTCTTCAGCGAAACACAACCAATTATGTGTATGTGTGTAAGATGGAGAGAGGGGGAAATTTATTTATGTTAAGGAATTGGCTCATGTAATTGTGGGGGCTGGTAAGTCTAAAACTTACACAGTGGACCAGAAGGCTAGAGGCCTCGGGAAGATTTGTTGTAATCTTGATCCTGAAGACAATGTGGAGGTAGAATTCCTTCTTTCTTAGGGGACTTCAACTTTTTCTCTTAAGGGCTTCAACTGATTGGATCAGGCCCACCCACAATATGGAGGGTAACCTGCTTTACTCAGCCTACTGACTTAAATGTTAACTACATGTAAAAGATATCTTCACAGCAACATCTAGACTGGTATTTGGCCAAACGTCTGGGCATTATAGCCTAGCCAAGTTGACACTTAAGATTAACCACCACAGAACAGCAACCTTTATTCTAGCTCTTCTATTTACTCATTCAAAAATATTTACTGAGTCCTACCCCATGCTAGGTGCTCTCCTAAACACTCAGGATACAGAAGGGAACAAGACTGGCTGGGTCTTTACTTCTACGGAGATCACAGCCCAATCAGGAATATGGACGAGAAAAAACACAAAAGATATTGAATAAGGTTTGCCTACTGATTAGGAATTTTGGCTGAAGACAGAGAAATATCAGATAATTATTCTGCTATTCTAAAGATAAGCGTTTGGTTTTTCAGTTATAAGCAAGCAGATAATATATAATATATGAAATATTTTACTTCAAAGTTGACTAAGAAACTCAAACGTCTCAGAATGGCCTCTATTTTTCAGAATTTTCATACTCATGGCACTCAAGGAGCATAATTTCCATCATTCAGATATTTCTATCTAGGTAAGGTAAATAGTCAAACTGGCTATACATGTCTAGGTATAGCATTACCTGCTTAACTAAATTTCTGCCAATGTTCTGGACAGCCATAAAAGGCTCATATTGTTGTCCTATAAATAGGCAATGGTCAAAAGACTATCATTCTATTTGGATCTACTGTGCTTTTCTGTGAAGACATAGTGTGGCCCAAGAACCCAAATTGGATAATAGTCTCCCAGAAAAATGTCTGGGGGCCAATCTGTGGGCATTGCCCTCTGTCCACTCTGCCTGCTATGTGGAATGTGCCTTAGTGGGCTAGGCAGTAATACTGATCAACTTTCCAAAAGGGAAGGGGACTTCTCAAGAACGAAGATTAATTCAAGTTAGAAAGATTCCAGAGATTAAGAAAACCAGTTCTGAACTCAGACTGCTTATGTTTAAAATAGGACTCATGAGCTACATAAGCTCAGGTAAGTAGCCCCACTTCGCTGTGATTCAGTTTGCTAATTTGTAAATTAGAGACAATACAGTGCCTATCTCATTGGATTATTGCGAGCAAATAAAATTATTTATGGTAAGAAACTAGCATAATTCTGGCACTTGGTATGTTCAATTACGTATATAATATATACACATATATACTTATATATTCCAGTATATATACAAATATATAGATTTGTTATATGTATACTATACGTATTTACATATGTATTTCATAGTGTATATTCATAGTACAAGTATATCAAAATGAAAATTTATTATTATCTTACATTGTTCCTTTAAACTTTATTTAGTGAGGTAATATTTCCCTGGATAACATCTCTCTTTTTGAACAGACGCCATTTAAATAAAAATCCTTTTGTCACTTTAAGTCCCAAACAAGCTTCAGCTTAGATTTTAGGGTATATAGCCCCAAACAAAGTTATCAAAACTCTGCACTTGATCTAAGATCAAATCGTCCCCTCTGCCTCAGCTGGGAGTGGCCCTGTCTCTTTACCAAGCATTTCTCCTCCCTCAGTGGGCTTTCTGTGTTTTCGGACCTTTCCAGGGTCCATCCGTGGAACAGAGAGGATTAGGAGAAAAGGGAAGTTTTACATCGTGAGTGCAGTTGTCGTCTACATCATTAGAGCCCACTGCCCACTGAGTACCAGCTGTACAATTGCTGTCACTGTCCCTAGATCGGGCATTCTTAGCTTGCAGGTGAAGGCACACCTCCTGAAATGATATACACTATTGTCCCCGTGTGCGAATGTGTATGGAAAGATAGAGAGGCATGCATTCATAATTTTTATTCATTCCCAGAAAAACCACACTGCTCTACATAGAAATCGTATCATTCAGGGATAGCTGGTCTGCCCATCCCCTGCTTGTCCCTGTGGTAAAGGACAATTCAAGAGAAGGGGAGATCTCTGGGGAGATAGAGATCTTAATAATAAGGTATCTAAGAAAAGTAAGGAGATGTGAATGCATGCGTACCCTGACTTTGTAGAACAGATTATAGAGTTTACAAATACCTTCCTTAAACAACGGTAATAAAAGCAGAAACAATACAACTAATAAAATAGTTATGCATTGGGCATCTCCTTTGTGTCTGGTACTAAGTGTTTGATATGTATGTTAAAAGGACCTGGCAACTAGGTACATCATAAACAGGAATTCCTGTCTTTCTTTTTCCTCACTCACTGTCCCCTTCTCCCTCCTGCCATGCTAGGATCATTCATTCATCTGATTCATCATCCTCACTCCCTAAGCTCTTCTTTCCAGTTTTCTCCCCAAGCTTTCTATAAGGTTGTTTAGCAGGAATTCATCAATAGAAAAACTCTTTCCTTACCCAAATATATATGCAATCATAAACAAGGTTGAAATGTCCAAGAGCTGAAGTAATCCATTTAAGATAGCTCTACTTCTCAGAATTCAGAGGGAATTCCTTTCCTTTTCATCCTACTCTCCTTTTTTAAAAACAGATGGTAAGAACCTACTTGAAGTATTTCTTCTTTTTTACTGCAAAGGTAATTTAAAGCATTAAAAATACTTGGAAATTACGGAAATGTTACTTATAATTGTTCTTCTCTAACAACAGTTGTGTGTGTTCTTTTCTAGCAGTTGTCCATATGTTCATCTCCTTACATTCACATAATCAGTGTACACTTGCCCACCATAAGCATTTTCCTTGTTGCTCCATGGTCCTCAAAATTATTCTTATAATGGCTGCCTAGTATCTCATAAGGTACGTAATTTTGCCTTCTCATTCTGCTGGCTACTTTGCTTTTTTAATTTTTATTCTGTTACAAAAAATAATAACATTTTATTCTTATTTTGTTGGATTAATGTCTTTTAGATGCAATTCACAGAAATGGCATTACTTGGAATTTTTTTCCTATAGGAATTTTTCTCTATGACATCATCAAAAATTGCAAGTTACTCAACATCATAGCCCACCTTCAGTAGATCACATAAATCTGTGTTTATTACGCTAAATATTTTTAAACTGTGCCATCAGGAGTCACATGATTTTAAGACAGATGACTCCATCAAACAACCAAAAGCCATACTGGGACTACCCACTGAAGTGGCTGTGGAAAGTGCCCATTTCTAATTTGAGTGACTCTTAGAAATAACGAAGAGCCTCTCTCTTAGGCTCATAGGAGAGGCTGTGTGAAGGAAGCAAGGAGGACAGGGGGCAGATAGAGGTGGACGATACAATCTTATCTATCTTTACTTCCTGACTAAGCCCTCATGGAAAGTTTTTTGAAGGAAATGAAAGTGTGTGTATCCTAGGGAAAATATCCATAGCATGTTTATAAAAGATCACTCTGGTAAGCTCTTGGCAAGGCTTAAGGATCATAGCTGTCATCTTTGCCCATCCTTCATAGTCTGGAGAAAATGAATGATGCTAATGTTACTCATCTACAAGAGCTCAGTTTTCTCCATAAACACAGCTGTGTCGTGAGTTAAGCAAACTCAGTATGTGAAAATATGGATTGACTGGAAAATAAACTGAAGATGATTATTTGCACCATAAAAGAATTCTGTGCTTCATAAATGATTCATCATGGAATTATTTGAATAGTGAGGTCTCCTAATGATTCTGAAATACAATTCTGTTTGTAAGCGTGTGATTAGCATGCAAGTTTTTAAGGCCTCATCAATTGCATACAGAAAGATATAACCACACTGATGGTTCCCCTTATTCTTTTGTGAAGGATTCTGTTTATTTTTCCAAAGATAGATCAGTTTTAAGTTATTATTTTATCATTTAAAGGTGAACTTAGATTTAAGCTAAACTTTCCCTTCAGTTGATTCTTTAGGAAAATAATTTCTATTATTTCAATGCTAGTTAAAATAATTTTGCCTATTTGACCACCTAATTCTAGAAAATAATAATAGAGACATTATTTTAGTAAGAATATGGTTTGTAATCACATCATTTGTGTTTCCAACATAGCACTGCATCTAGGAATAAATCACACTCCATCATGGAATGGAGCATAGGGGCAAAGAAAGTGGGCTGTAGTGTCAGAACGACTTGAATGACTTCACCACATTGTAGTAGAAAGGAGACTTCATTTTCCAGAGGTCAGCTTTTGAATACGTAATTACTTGCTGGACTAATAAGTGAATTTAAACCTGGCAAAACTTGGGAGACGGAAGCAATGATGGGCAGCAAAAAGGAATATAGGAACATTCACATTCTCACTTCACAAGATGGGAGCAAAAAGAATGATCATTTAGAGCTCCAAGAGGTAAAACAAGCAAACAAAAATACAATAGCTGAAAACAGTAAATATGCTTATCGAAAACTGGGAGAAAAGAGAAATGGGGTTTAGCTTAAGTGAACTAAGTCCTCATCTTTTATAGTGGAGGAGTGGTCAAAATATATGGTCTAAAGTTTTAAAATCAAGAAAATAGCATAACGGACTAAGCATCATATTTAAACTTGTCAATGAAATTACCAGAAGAACTAAAACATAATTGGCTAAAAGCGATTCCTTCGCGAAGCAGAAGTGGAAAGAGAAAGGATGGGGTGCAGAATATTGCTTTTCAGCATAAACTCTTTACTGTTGTTCTTTTGTTTTATTTTGTTACTGCGTATCTGTTTTTCTTTGATTTTAACAAAAACTTTTGCATGTATACACATAGGCATACAGTCACATCAGAATCTTCAATGATTCACACCATCTTGACAAAAAAATGCAAACTTATCAGGATGATCACAGGGCCATTCACGACCTGGAGCTGCTAACCTGTCTAAACTCTTTCTCCAGTGTCCACCTACAAACCGCACTGAGCAACTTACAGCTCCTCCAGACTGGTCTTTTTCTCTTGCCCCTCAATATCCCTGCATGTTCTTCTGCTTGTTGTTTGCTTATTGGGTCTCCCATTCATTTCCTGTCTTTTCCCTGCTCTGTTCTGTATCGCAAGGAGCTGACCCCAGCAAAACATATTCTTATACTTCCTTGCCTGGGCTGTGGGAGGCAGGGCTGGAAAACTGGCATGCGGGAGAAAGGTAAAGATCAGGGTATTTTTCCACCTCGCTCTGCTACAGGCAATTTCCCTGGCGGTCCTGCACGACCTCGATGGTACCAGCTCTGGGTAAGCAGACGCCTCCATGGCTCTGTTCCCACCTGGCAGCCCCGGCTGCCCTGCCCCTGCCAGGTACAACTACTTCTCTTTATCTCTTCAGTTGTAGGAGCTGAAGTGATTCCCTGCAGATGTTAATCTCTGAATTGCTTCACATTTTGCTGTTCACTCTATCCTCTCTTCCAGTAACCTTACAGCTACATCCATCTATTAAATTCTCCCTCTTGAGCTACATGGAATGGGTTCCTTTTCTCCAACTGAACCCTGACTGATAAGCTGGTTAACTCTATTTGTCCATAAAGACTAAGGTCTGGCATCAGCACCTTCAGGAAGCCTTCCTGGTCTCGGTCAGCAGCTCTTCTTCTGCCTCCTAGAGTCTCTGCGATCGTCACCCTCATTTTCACACTGCATTGTAGTTGTTTCTTGATCTGTCTTCCCAGAAGAACGTGAATTTCTCAAAGGCTAAGATTCTGTCATATTTGACTTGTTTCTCTTGTATTGAATACAGACTGGACCCAGTGAGCACCCAGTAACTATTTGTTGAATGATGATGTTAGAAATGTGGAAGATTTTCTTTTCAGATTGACAGTGGAGTTGACCTTCCAAACACTCAGATTTGACAGTCCTTGGATAGAGTCCTAAGGCAGTTCTTATGAATGTTCACTGCAGTATTCTCTAAACTGCATCTTCCATCTATGTCAGTGCCTTTCAAATGTTTTCCACCATGATACCCAGTAAAATATACATTTATATAGAGACTCACTATTTAATAAAGAGTAAATATTTTTAATTATGCTTTTGTTTTGATGATATGTACATACGTACACAAGACTGGTACTTTGTATTCTATTCCTTTCAACTCTGTTCTATTCCATTAAAAAAAATTCTGGTTGCATCCCACTAAATAAATTTCATGAAAATCTAATAGTTCACAAACTTTCAGTTGAAAAGTCGACCTTAGGTGATAGCAATGTCTTTTACTTTCACAGGAGGTCTTCAAGGATGCTGAGAGATTATTTTTGCTGTTCTCTTTTAAAATTGTTCACTCAAATATATTACAGATGCCTGAAATCTGACCGTGGACTCTTAGTTGCCTTACGTTAAAGATTCAATACCTACTACTGCCAATAATAATATTAGTAGTAATTACAATTCCCTTTGGAAGGTGTAACACTTTAAACTTTTATCACACACACTTGAATATATGAATATATACAGATGAGTTTCAGATCTTTCGGTAAGGTGAGATTTGATGAATAGAGAAGGGAAGAATGCTGAACACCTGAAGGGAAAGGGAAAAGGTTTCCTAACTTGGACATTCACACACATACAAAAGTAAAGGTTTAAATCACAATTTTACCTTGAGCATTTGATCGAACACTTTATATATCTTCAGTTGATATTCTGATCAATAGGAACTCATGCTCCTCTCTACTGAGATACATACTTCAAAGCTGATTTTTCATTCACTGAATTCAATCTTATAAAAAGTTTGAAAATGTTCATAATCTTGATTTGGATGTTGCATGGAACAAGCTGCCAAAAATCAAAATATTATAGTATTATTGATGAAATACTTTGGATTAGGCTTACTATCAGAATATCCTCAATAGATTTACAGGGCACTAATCCATCTCTCTTTCCTAGTATACAGATATTGTTTCTCTTATTAGACATTCATGCACACACACAAAATAATTTTTTCCAAGGTAAGTAACAAAAGACCATCACTGAGCCATCTGTGAGCAATTTCACATCTGAAATGTATAACCAAGGTCAGGAACAAAAACACATAATAGATGGCTCAGGGTCAAAGTCTACATCCTGAACAAAGAGGTAAATGTGATCCAAAGCAAAAGAAATGTTGCATTCTTTTCTTTTACTTCAGCTTCTAGAGACCATCAACTCAGAGTTTGATGGGAGTGGAGACATGAGGGCTTTTACGTATAATCCTTATTAATACAGTATAGTTTTTAAAAATGGGTATATGTGCCTCTACCGAGCTACTGTTTGGTATTATTAAAAGCACTCTGTATCTGGTCCACAATAGAGCAGAGAAAATAAATTTTGTTGAGCCAGACCAAAAATAATAATTCTAGGAAACCAGAGTTATGTTCTAGCCTGCATGTGTGCATTCATTGTATTGCTGGGGGTAGTCTATTAAAAGGGAACAGAATAAAGAGAAGGGGATAATGACAAGAATGAAAGAAAAAGCAAGGGAGATAAGATGGAGAGGGAGAGCACACATGAACGTAGCTTATAGGACAAAGTTTCTTTCTTTCTGGAGTTTAGACCTCACCAAATATACATAGCATTATGTTTCAGACCAGATCCTATTCAGAGCCTAGGTTTCTTGCTGATACTTTGCCCTTAATGGAATACTCTTATGGGTTGAATTGTGTCACCTAAAATTCATATGCTCATGTCCTAATCTCTAGTACCTTAGAATGTGACCTTATTTGGAAAGAGGGTCATTTCTGGCTTAACTGGTTAAGATGAGGCCATACTGGAGTGGGTGGGCCCCTAATCCAATATGACTGATGTTTTTATGAAAAGAGGAAATTTTGGACATAGAAATAGCCATGTACAGAGGGAAGGTGATGTGAAGAGATGCAGGGAGAAGATGGCTATCTATAAGTCAAGGAGAGAGACCTGAAACAGGTCCTTCTCTCACATCTTGCTTTAGGACTTCTAGCCTCCAGAACTGTGAAACAATCCATTTCTGCTGTTTAAGCTAGCGTTTTGTACTCTGTTATGGCAGTCCTTGCAAACCAATACAGATACTAAGGCAGATTTTAGTTCACTCAGTAAAATTTAAATGGTCTAAATCAAACACTAAGCGTTGCTCTCATATAGGGATAGAACGATGAGTCTCTCAGTCCCTGCCTTCAAGGAGCTCATGATCACGATCTAGCGGTCAAGGCAAGCAGAACATTTCTTTAACCACCCCATCTGAGGAGAAAGTAGTGCGCAGATATCACTGTCCCACCTGTAAAGACAAAGGACCAAAGAGGAGAGATTGTGACCTAAGCAGAGGGTCACAGAGTGAACTGAGCTTTTCTCACTTAATCTGCCCAGGAACGAATGGTTTCATTTGTAAACGAGGGATAAGTGGGATGGGAGCAGACAGCGTCTTCTGTAACTGGAAGTCATTTGGGAGCTTGGGCAGCACATAGTTAAGTCCAAACATATGTCTCACTCTGCGATACCCCTTCTTCACCCTTATTATATGTACGTCCTTTTCTTCCTTCTACTGGTACTATGTGTGTGAGACGCCATGTATGGTGGGCTCGACAACAAGTAATAGTAATATTCCTCAGAATGATTGAGTGAAAGGGGATAAGAACAAAACTGAATTGTATAGACATGAAGAAGACTCAATTAGGATGACCATGAAATGTATACGAAGTGCAGAAAATCTGTTGTATTGAATTAGCTCTTTAATAGAAATATTTGTTTTATGCCAGTCAGTTACTGGGTTATTTGCCATTTTTACCCTCAAGTCTGAGAAATAGTCGGCAGTGCTTGAAATGACATCATCTATGCAGGGCTGTCTATAATTATATGGGCTGTCTGGTATTTTTACTAAGTTTTACAATATGATTCCCATGAAGTCATACACAAGACTCATATTCAAGAGGCATTTTTGCTGTGTACAAATTGACTCTGCAGGATCTTGAATCAAAAATTTAGACTATAGTATAGTCTCAGAAAAATCCCACTCTGCCTTATTGCAAGCATCTACTAATGTAGATTGCATTGTGTTAGATACTAGTGTGAGGAAAGCAATTTATTTTTTGTGTCTTTCAAGTACCCTTTTTCCTTTTGTATAATACATCAGACACTTATTTATCCATTAGAGGGCAGTGTTTCACAAATTATAGTTCTGTTGTCACCTGGAAAATTTGAAGGCTCAATTCCCTGACAAAACAGTGAGGAAGCCTTAGAAAATTCTCACTATTTCAATCAGGGTTTAACTCAGAATTTTGAAGACAACATACATGAAACCTTCATTTGGAATATAAATTCTAAGAGCACACTGGACATGTTTGCTCATTTGTACAGCACCTAGGTGTGAGTGATGAGAAATGTACAAAATGTTTGCAGCATCAAACTGACACTGATAAGGTGATGTAATAAAATGTTAAGGCTTCAAATTATTTTAAACTTCAGAAACTCAATCTGTTCTTCAAATTTTTCATTGGCTCATCCAATAGTCCATTTCCTTATACTTTCTGTATATTCTGGGTACAGAAAGAACAACCTATGAGTCATTGAACTACTAGCAAACCAAAGAAAACTAATGCATAAAGTTCTAGAAAGAAACACATTGGCTGATGCAATGATTACCTCTGGACAGGAAGTATGTTTGAGGAAAGATGAAGGAAAACTTTCACTACTAACTTTCTATTTTTGTATACTTTGAATTTGATATAAGAAAAATGATATAATGCAATGTGTATTTCTTTTATAAAAGGATGGACTGACTAGGTGGTATCTTCCATTTCAAAAATGTTATTACTTGAGTTGAACTTTATAGCTCTCTTTCCATTCCAAAGAAATTGTTATAAAGATATTTTAGAGGGAAACATTCTTTACACAAGCATAGATACTGGATTTAGAAGCAGAATGCACAGAATAAAGTAAATATTGGCATTGGGGATTTTTATACTATAAAAATATATAGTATAGTTAGATAGTTTGAGTGATTTTACAATTTGAAGATAGTAAGCTTCCAGTGAGAAGAAATTTTCACCGTCCCCTAGTTCTAGACAAAAATGTTTTCTAAGCTAGAATAAATTTAGTAATTGAAATATAAAATTATTTAAAATTAAGGAAAAATGAGTTCATTAGACAAAATGAAAATAGTAACAACCTATTTCACTCTTGGTAGAAGCTCATGTGCAGATGGTTATTGAGCAGTCATTCTAGATTGCCCCTTAAAAAGGACTGTCACCAGGAACAATGATTCATTCTTGCAAACTCCAAAATTCCAAGAGGTGAAGTCAAAACACTTATGTTGTCTACTTCACTGTTATGCTTCTAGCCCCGTCCCAAGCCCTTCCCCTTTTTCATTCATGCCCATGACCTTCTTATTTTTTGATGAGACTTTAGGAGGTGAACTGAAGGCATATCTAGCCACCTGATGTTTTCTGCTTCCAAGATTCTATTTATGAGCTTTAAAGGTGGGGGACATTTTTTAATGACTAGAAGTAAAATGGGTATTACGCAGCTTATCCTTTCTGAGCAGTTTCCTTTTCTAAGTGAATTATTTGGTCCTCCAGAGTTCTACATCTTTCATAGGGCTGAAAGAGCAAGTTTTAAAAATTTAAACTATCTCTGGTCAAAGACCTCAGCTATTTGGAGCATCTACAAATGGTAGCCTGGAAGACTTGGCTAAGCAATGGGTAAATAGAATAGGATTCTTTTTCATATTTGCATTGTCATCCAACAATATTAACTTCACTTTCCTCCAAACCTATGAGTAATGTGCACTTTGGTGGGACAGAACTGATGACTGAAAATGGCCAAAGGGGAAATCTGTGGCCTGGGAAATTCTGTGAGTTTGATGGCTTAATAGCAGTATGAGATAACAAGTCTAGACTCTATAAATTGAAATACCATTATATGCTTTAGAATAATGGGAAGATCTGGAAAATGCATTTACCTAACTCATTTCAGGCCCATGCAAACACCAGAAAAATTGATCTG
Source organism: Equus quagga (assembly GCF_021613505.1). NCBI lineage: Eukaryota > Metazoa > Chordata > Mammalia > Perissodactyla > Equidae > Equus > Equus quagga. Next base: position 87,844,030 of record NC_060273.1, read on the forward strand.
CAGGATAAGTACAGATTCTAACACTCTTGCATTATTACCATCACTCCTGGTTACTTGGATCCTCGACATTAATTAATTTACCCCTTTGGCTGGGTCTTTTTAAGCCCTCAAACAATTCTCTTCAGTATCTTCTTAACTGGATTGTCTGACGTGAACTGAACTGAGTAAAGAGCACTTCTATTATCCATTCTGCTGACCTGAATTTGATGTTAAATCTGTGCCAGAGGTGGGTGAGTATCTCAAGGAAAAGAAAGATCTTTCCTTCTGCCAGGCCACAAGGTGGGGCATTAAGAATGCTTTGACATATTACAACTTGGGAAATGTGTAAATACCTAAGAACTGAGCAAGAAGAGGAAACTGGGGCCATTTCTGGTTAACAGGTCATTGGGCTTCCTCCAATGTTCCTATTCCCACAGATCTTTTTCAAACCATGACCACTCTCAAGTTCTCCTAGGCTTGCCAGCTCTCACTCAGAGAAAATAGCCTTGCCCATTGCTTGCCTGGGAACAAAGGTTTGCTGGCGTGAGCTCCTTCAAGTTCTCTCCTTTCCTGCTACAAACTTAACCTTATGTTTACTAAGTCTCTCCTCTTTTCTCAAAAGGAGGGCTGCGTACACCACCTTTCTAGACTTTTACACTGTGGTCTTCATCCCACCCCATTCCATTCCATTCAATTATCCTTTCAGAACCTTGCTCCATCAAGTAGTATCTTAATTCTGCTTAACACAAAATCATATTCAAATTTTTCACTTCAAAAAAAACTCCAGGAGGCTAGCCCCAGGGTGTAGTGGTTAAGTTCGGCGTGCTTCACTTTGGCAGCACGGGTTGATGGGTTCAGATTCTGGGTGCAAACATACACCACTTGTCAGCTGTGCTGTGGTGGTGACCTACATATAAAGTGGAGGAAGATTGGCACACATTTTAGCTCAGGGCTAATCTTCCTCAAGCAAAAAAGAGGAAGATGGCAACAGATGTAAGGTCAGAGCTAATCTTCCTCAGCAAAAAAAATAAAAGATTAAATTAAATTTTAAAAAACTCCAAAACTTTCTTTGGTATCCTATATCCCTGAAGTGTCACCAACACATCAATATCTTCCTTCTTTTACGAAATTCTTAAGTAGGCTACACCCCATTCTGTTATCTTGACTCTGAATTGATGCTTCCACCAGCTATCATCTACTCTTGAATTTTTAGTGTACTTACTCTCACAAAGCTTCTAAAGTGTAGATGTAGTGATCTCTAATCAGTTCTCTCCATACCTGACATTTCTGTAGTATCTGACACTGATGCCTGAAACTCTCTCCATGAAAAGTCCTGCAACATCAAATCTCATAGACTCCCTCCTACTTCTCTTACTGTTCTTTTGATGGCTCCTCTTTTTCTTCCAATCCAAAAATCAGTGGCTCTCAAACTTCACAGTGCATCAAAAGCATTTGGAACATAGATTTGTGCATTCCACCTAAAAGTTTCCGATTCAGTAAGTCTGGGGTAGAGCCTGAGAATTTGCAGTTCTAAAAAATACTGACTCTAATGCTGCCAGTCTTAAGGCCACACTGCTTGAAATGGACATACTGTATTCTTTTCACTCGCTTTGCTCCTAATTTATACTCTTGTATTGAGAGAATTCATCTCTTCCCATGCATCACCTATTTGTATATGAATGACTCCTCCCAATTCTATAACAAGGGTCCAGTCATCTCTCCTCCTGAACTCCTCACTCAGGTTGACGACTGCCCAGTAAACATCTCACTTTTGTTTATGTATTTTACAGGTTCTTCAAAATCAGTATGTCCAGTATGGTACTCATTGTGTCCTCCACTTCAAATGGACTTCTCGTTTGTGCTGTCTTTCTCACTCATAAGAAGTACTCACCCACCTTCACAAGTAAGAAAACTTGGGTTCGACTTTGACTTCCTTTGTTCTCAGCCCTTCTTGCCCCACATAAAAGGGTTCAAAAAATTCTGTAAATTCTATCTCCAATATATTCCTCTGCTCTTGTTTTATACAAATTTTCTTTGTTTTTTCAATAGTTCTAAATCTATTTTTATTTTTTTAAACACTATTGAAGTACAGTTGACATACAATATTGTATTAGTTTCAGGTGTAGTTTTACATTTATATACATTATGAAATAATCACCCTGGTAAGACTAGTAACCACCTGTTATCATACAAAATCATTACAATATTGTTCACTATATTCCCTATGCCGTACATTACATCCCCATGACTTACTCATTTGATGACTGGAAGGTTGTACCTCTTAATCCCCTTACCTATTTCACTCTTCCCCCGACGCCCTCCACTCTGGCAACAAAACAAAACAGAAAGACTCATAGATACAAAGAACGAATTGATGGTCTACAAATTTTTTTATCTGCTATATCACAAATACATCTTAATTGAATATCTTGCTTTCATTCTCTCCCATCCAGTTCTTAAAATGTCTTTTTAAAATTGATATCTGATCATGACACTTAACCCTTCTTTAAAAACAAAACTCTTAATGATTCTCCACTATCTACAGTATAGAGTTGTGATGTCTTATGATGTTCATAAGCTAGCCCCTACCTAATCTCATCTCATGATTCTCTCCTTTATTTCCAGATTTATGGTTATACCTGAGCGCTCACCACATCCAGAATCAACCACATAGAGTTCATTTGTGTGTATACTTATGCTGGATCATTCCCTTCTGCTTATCGTCCCCATTCACAAACACTCACCTTTCTTCTAACTCCCTGCATGATTAATAGCCTTCTCTTGGGCTCCCATGCCATTTTGTTCATATAGCCTATATGAACTTTCCACCTGGTACTATGGGCTTTTGTATATATGTCAGGCTACCTTGCCAGTTTGGAAAATATTTGACGACCTGAGCCATATATCAGTCATGTTCATATCCCTGGTACCCAACACAAGGAAGGCCTTCAATAAATATTCAGTTTGAATTGAAGCCCTACAGTCAGACAAATGTCATAAAGTGGGAGAAGCAGATATTCATTAGACTTGGATTTCTAGTCACTGTGGCTAGGATTGTGGATTTCCATTTCTCCTTCCCCAGCGCTACGTGAGTTAAAGTAAATACTCAAGTATTATCAGTGTCCTAACTTGGATTGCCTAGTGATTAGCTCAAAGAACAAGTTTCAAATTAGATTTGAATAATATATTTCCTGAAACCCCAACTTTCCCTCTTTATTTGTTGAGATTGAACACCTGCCTTTGCTCTTATGGTAGAACCATGATGTACCACCTCTTACATAGTCCATAATTCTACCATAGAGCCTGTCCTAGCTCTCCATTTACATTCGTCAAGTGACTTAGCCTATCTGGGCCTCAGTCGCCTCATTTCTAAAACCGTTAAGACAGTCCCTACTATAGGTCTCTGGTCTGGGCTTTTAAAACAGCCACTCACTAGACTTCCTGCATCATCCTCTCCCTCTCCCACTTGTTAAGTATTTAAATGAGTTACTTTAAATATTAAATGAGCAAGCATATACATAGGTGCTCAATAAATAGTAACTATTTTTAATGTTAGCTATATTTTGAATCTATTCCAAGGACCCACAGCACAGAACTCCAAAGATTAAGCTTTCCAGGGTGTTTATAGTATGTTAGGATGTCTATATTTTATACATAATTATTAGAGATGCAAAATTATTTTTTAACAATTGGGCCTGGAATTGCTGAAAATGCTTTCAAGCTTTTTAGATACTAGAAATGTGCTTTATGTCGCATATAAACTGACTTGTTACCATACAGAAACAGATCCCATTTGTTGGTACATTTCTATATACCACTTGAGAGAACAATGTGCCTGTATCATACTGCAGTTTTTAATAATGAATATGGGAGCAGCAAATATTACTATGCTGAAAACTGTATTGAATCTGTTTTCCTTCTTATCAATGAAAATTGTTTTTCCTTAATCCACAAACTTATTAAGTTGTCCTCTGGGACAGAAAACAAATAAAAGTAATTTGACAACAAAGTCTAAAATCACTCAAACTCCTTTATCCACCCTACACAGAGCTCTTAGCCAAAATATTTTCCCCCTGAAACTTAATTTTATTCTGCATTTAGAAAATATTCATTCATTCTTGTAGCATTCCTGGGTTTTAAGAAAGATAATTCCAAAACTTTATCCTTACTTCACCCCCTGAAATTTGAGACTCTAAAGGGAATCTGAGACATCAAGAGGTTAAATGGCTTTCTCAGGACCACACACCATGTTAGGGTCAGAGCTGAGGTTAGAAACTGCAAGTTTCTCCATTTCTTTGTTAAGTGTTTCACGGGGCTACCCTTTCTCTCTATTTATTTAGGTGTAGTAACTGTGCTGGTCACCAGTTAGTGGTATTTCACAGTGTGACAATAAGATATTTAAAAGATGACCTTTTAAGCAAGTATTTTGTGCCCTTTGTTTAAAGTAACACAGATACTCTCAAAATAAATCTTTCTCTCCATTTGTCTGAATCTGGAAGTCTGTGTGTGTCAACATAGCAGGTAACCAGCTTTGGGACATATGTGTATCTTGTTTGGTCCTTCAAGAAAATCCCTTTCCCACGGCCATCTTGTTTTACTTTTTGTAAGAAATCTACAATGTATCTCCAAATTACACCTTGTCAAATAAGAGGAAAATACTTATTTACGGTTATAGGATACAACATTTGTGATAGAATCAAATATCCAAGAGCTTCCATCAGACATGGATGCCGTCTACAGTGGAGTAGTTTACACAGTGAACAACTCAGCGGCAAGTCGCTCCTATCAGTCATAGTCTATATGAATGGCACTCGCTGGAGTTATACAATGCACACCATGTGTGGCCAGACAAAACTGAAGGTCATATTTGTGTGCAGAATCATTTCAAGCCATGTCCTTTGGCCTAGCCCATGAAAAATGAAAGTATTGACCGACATCTGCCAACAAAATGTTTAAGAAAATATCATAATATATAGAAGCAATTAAAATTTGCTCCTGGATTTTTTGACTTGTTTATAATTTTTTAAAGTCCATTTTCTTCCTTTCGTTTTCTACGATCACCACATCTCTACTTTGCCACTGGAGTGTTATGTTATTTTATGATTTGTTTTTATTTCTTTTACTTTTCTCCTCAAAAAACCAAAGGTTTATGCATCTATTTCATGTTGCAGTTCTTAATAATGAATATCAGAGTATCAAACGTTCACTGTGCTGAATCTAAATTTTCCTTATTAATAAAACTTGTGTTTCTCCTTAACCCAGAAAGATATTAAATTGTCACTTGAGTAACTTAATTTTTACTTGGATTTAGCTATTATAGCTCTCCCTCAATGAGTCCTCTTCTCCTTCCCTAATTCCTCTTAATTTGCTTTATTGCTAGTTTGTTTTTGGAGTTGGATAAAAGGTATGAAATATCAAGCCAGGGCAACTTGGTTCCAGTTTGACTCGTTCTGCATTAGGGTTTCTCTGACTGTGAGTCTGGATGTTCAGCTGCCTCATCTGAGTAATGAAAAGGATTGTTTCTAATCCCCAATGCCTCTCATAGTTTTAAAGATTTGTATATTAATGAATTTTTTTTTATAGCACTTGGATGCAAGGCAAATGATTTGTGGTTTAAGGAGATACTATCTGATATACACTGGATTTTAGGTTCCACTTTGACCAATAATCTAAATTATAGCTGAAAAGGCACTTTCAGTCAGCCTTATGTAACTCTGGGAAACGCACTGCCCAAGGAGGCAGGGTGGTAAGCCGAAACGTGTGCCGGGGCTGATCAGTGGCCAAGGAATCCAATTCCTAGCTGCTGCTTCTTCTAATTATTCCAGTATTATTCTTAACCTTATTAGCTAAGACATATTACTTAAGTTCATCCATAAAATGAAGGTGATACATAACTTCTAGGGTTTTTGTAAGACGGAAACGAGATAACATACGGAACAGCATCTGACACAGAGGCACCGTTCCATAAATATTAGTATCCCTTCAGTCCTTTTGCCAACTCAAAGTAAAAAGAGCTATCTAAAACACAGAACAAAGTTTTATTTTGGAGGATTAAAGCTAAAAAATGTTAGCTTTACTGGGGGTGTGACTTCTCTCTGGAGTCATAAATAACAGTGTAAACTAGTTGATTCATTAGTAGGCAGTCAATCCAAAGCCTGTTGAGAAGCTGGGAACACAGTTTGGTCTGAGTGCTGCGTGAACTCAATACCAGGTGGCACAATACGGAGCCCTGTCTCCTGTCTGCCCAACCCATGATATAGCTTCACTAAGGTGTCTAGGGCTTCCTAGCAGAACTTAAAAATGTTCATGGGGATAGTAATTAATACACCTAAGCAAAAATTGTATTTATTTTAAAAAGCATTTTGAGACATGACTGTAAGGGCGGTTGAAGTTCTTCATCAAAATGAATGCTAGTAGTTTAAGACATGTTTAAAAAGCAATTTGTTTTCATTTATTGAACAAAAGCAAAGGATAGCCTGGTAAAGGAAGTCTCACAAATTGCAAATAAAACTTTCAGGAAAGGAATGCACTTTCCACTTTACAGATTTCTAGGGAAATAAATGACTCACAGGTTAAATGTAAATCTATTGAACAAAAAATTTCTAAGTGTTTGCCGTTCCCTCGTTGACCTTAGGTTAAATAATGGCTAAGATATCCTGAAATAGCAATGATAAAACACAAGACAAGTATCATTTTCTAAAAACTCAGTGTTAAAGTTTGAGACAGCACGCTTCCGGAATTTTCCACTCTTTGCTATGTGCATGGCCCTGCCTAATAAAGAGTATACATGCCTATATCACTTACCATTTTTTCTGATGCAATTAACACTCAAGCCACATCAATTGTCTTTAAAAATAAGAGGAATTCTCTGGACTATCTTAATGAATGTCTACAGGTTTCAGGTTTGCTCTGTTGATTGAATGGCACCACCAAAAACCTTGTTTCTCTCCCTATTTGTCAGCTCTGATTTCTCGGTGGTGGCTCCATTCTCAGGCTAGGTCTTCCTTGTGGCATAAGGCATTTTCCCGAGGCTCCTGATACTTCCGTGTTTGCTTCCAGTAGAAACTAAGAATGTCTACTTCTCAGGTAACTCAATCCCAAATCCCAGAATTGTATCTCCTGGCCCTCGCTTGCCTGGCTTGTGTTCTATGCCTACCCCTGAACCAGTTGTAGTCTGGGATGTGAAGTATGCAGATCGGTCAAGTGAGGACTCAATGGAACTTGAGGCATGGTAAATCCCCGGCAAGCCATCTGACTAGGAAATTCAAAGGGAAGTTAGGAGAGGGAGGAGGGGAAAGGAAGAAGAGAGACAACCAACAAATATCCACCACATTGATTCCCTCAAGCTCTTACAGTCTGCTAAGGCCAAAGAAAAGAAAACTTATAATGCCAGATCCCTTTTCTCTGCAAAGTGAACAATTCTTTAGACCATCCTGGTTAGAAGAGGCACTCTGAATTTCAGTTTTGTATTCATTCATGTCCCATTTAAGAAAAAGCTCCTCTGGATCTCCCGTACTTGCTCTACTTAGAACGGGTTTCTCAGGCTGTGGGAAGTATAGCTTCTGACGCTGAGCTGAATGATCTTGACCCATCTAACCAGTCACCCTGCCTGGGGGACAGCTGGGTGGAAGTAATCAGTCAAGTTATTTTGGGTGATATAAACGTTACCTGTAAACTCATTTGTTCACCATATAGATGGCCTTTCTCTTATTTATTTACAGCCATGCGTCACCAAATGACATTTTGGTCAATGATGGACCATATATATGTCAGCGGTCCCATAAGATTAGCACCATACAGCCTAGGTGTGTAGTAAGCTATACCATCTAGGTTTGTGTAAGTACACTCTATGATGTTCGCACAACAACAAAATCATCTAACAATGCATTTCTCAGAATGTATCCCTATCATTGAATGATGCATAACTGTACAATAAATAACAACATAATCTGTGAAGTTCTTTTCCTTATAACTTTAGAAACGATCTTGTTCCAACCTCAGATGTAACTAATTGTTTTTTAAAAAATAACTCTGATATAATCTACTCACTTTAAACACTCTTTCATTAATTCACTCAACACTCTTTGAGCACATATGATGGTCCAGCCAAGAATTATACCAGAGTTTATTGCTGCTACATTCTGCTCCTCCTACACACTCAAAAAGAGGGAATGAGGCATAGAGGGGTAGTATTGTGTTATGTAAACTATTTTTACTGTCCATATCCAGATTTGGGTTCCAATGTGAAAAATAAAAAGAAGGTCAAGGAGGTGAGGGGGATGCTTTCAATCAGGCTGTTTATTTGATCTTATAGTCAAATATCTCTTCAGTTCTTTTCATGACTCATTGCAAATATACTACTAAATAAGTTGATTTTTTCATCTTAAAAAGTTATTATATTCTACATAAAGTTCCATGTTAATATTTTCTGTTCCCCTCCTCCCACAGCATTTTAGGATTTCAGAGAGAAAAAGGCATTCTGTAGAAGTAATCAATTTGATAAAAGTCAGAAAATCATGTTTTTTGAGAGCCAGTTTTGATTTTCTTTTCTAGATCATCAGGAGGATACAGGTTTTGATTGCCATAATTATCTCCAAGACCAGCGGCATTAGTTTCGGAAAATAGCTATTGCCTTTATTTTGTATTCCGTGATATTGTATCTCTCAGCCCATCAACTCTTACATCCTGGATGATCCTGAGCAAAGCTTCCCACACTGCTATTAAGGATGTTAAGGAGGCAAGCAGCAAGATTCAAAATCAGCTACTCTGCTTGCCTACTAGTTGTCTAAATCTGGGCAAGTTACTGCGCATTTCTAGACCTTGATGCTGTGAAATGGGAATGATAATAAATAGTCCACAGGACTTTGTGATGAAAGAATGAAATAATGCACAAAAGGAGCTCAGCATGTTGCCCAGTGCAGAGGAAGAACCTACTGACATATTAACTGTTACTGTGAGGTCCTTTTGTCTGGAAAGCATTCTTCTAAAGAAGTACTCCAGCTTCATTTTAGAGGTAACAAAACCCCTGCATACCACAAATCTTGAAAACTTGCTCGGTGTTTTTCCAGAAAAACATAGAGAATGTAATTATGCTCTTTAGCATAATTTGTAGAAAATTATGCTGTTTTATGTTAATTCTAATGCCCCACTGTCTAGTGAAGTCTACACAGCTATAAGTGAAGTGAGCATTTGTTTGTGAAGACTGATAGAATAATTCAGGACAGCTGGGTGTCTCTACTGGCGTAAGGAACTGAATAACTGCCAAGTGTCTGCTTAACTTTCTGCAGTATAGACAGAGAATCAATGTTTGCACATCCTAGAAATACGCTGTGCCAAACATCGGCAGAGCAAGAAATTTTTCCTTAGCTGTTGGAGGGGTAGGGTGAATCTTCAAACCCAGATAGATGATACGATTATTGTAGTGTGGAAAATTCTGACTAATATGAACTGACTTCTAATACTCTTTGCTTGTAGAGCAACTAATCTTTTTCCCAACTAATGACATAATATGGCTGTTAAAGAAGGTTTTTGAAATTGATATTTTATCTCCTCACACCCAGTCCTATCAATCTTTCACACAAGCTGATGATACTCACATAGGAAGGGAGGGGATGAGTAGGGAGAATGGATTTGTGTCTGTGCACCCCTTCTTAAAGGGAGAGAGAACTTATACACTTAGGAAACTTAAGAAAGCTTAACCATGAATGGGTCCCAGACTACGAGTTTGCAATAATCTATAAAAGGCGGAGAATCCCTTGGAAATATGGTTCTGGTCCTCCTTTCAAATTGAACTAAAGGAAAGAAAATATAACATCAAGGAAAGGGATATAATATTTACTCAAGCTGAACAGCAATCTGGAGTTCAGGGCAAATTATAAGTAATCTGTGGATGTAGGAGTATATTTGCTATTTTTTCCTGCTATTACCTATAACTAACTTTCTATTTAGTGTTTAGGATAAGGAAATATAATAGTATACAGATATTATTAAAGAATATGTTTATTTTGGTTTCCAGATTCACTAGCTTCTCTTCTGGAGTCTTCTAGTATTAAACAAATTTCTTTTTTTAATGATAATTTATTGGCAGCCATAGACTGATGTCACAGTGGTGCTAATTAAGAAAATATGACAAAAGGCTGTCGAGGCAGCTGTTTTCAAGATGTTGACAAATCTTAGAGGATGATATCACTTTCATCTAAAAGTGCATTTATTATTTTTCCTAATAAATTCTGCCATTTATAAGCATCCTTTATAGCAATTAATGGAATATCAAAGGATGTGGTCTTTAAACATTAGAACTCAACACCTCCAGAGTTGTGAATTATGGATTTCATCCTTCTTCTGTTACATATATAACTTCCCGCACCACCATTGTGCTCTATATTTTCTGAATCTCAGCAAACTGATGCTTAACTAGACTGGAGATTTTTAAAGCTTTAGATGATCTTTCTAATTAGAAGGGATAATGTCATTTCTCGTGGTAATTTTCCAATTTTGTCAAGGACAAGGGAGAAAATTGTCCGTTTTAAAGATTTTTGTGGAGATGATTTGTAGTTTGAGTGATAATTTATTAACCATCTCTCTCTAATACAGTGCCTCAAGGGGCTCCTTAGCACCTGAAAGAATTCCTGCACCTCTAACACCGACCAGCTTGCATCTGGCAGCCACCCAGGATCTGTGAAGATTCATGTTAGAATACTTAGCATCACTGAAACTAGTGAGTCTAATTCCACAATATGAAAGCTATTGATGGGCCTCAACTCTGGTCCTCTACTAAGCATGATCTTTCCCAAAATAATATTGGAGTATTTTTACAATAGCAGTCAATATGAATCACATGACATGATAGATGTCTGTATTTATTACGACAATTTTCCAACATACGTCAAAGGTCTTCTGACATAGTACAACAATACCAAACAATTACATAATTATGTGGCATGGCAACTATTACCGAATGATGGAATTCAAGTGTTTTAAGGCAGATGAGCCTTTTTCTAATTTGCATAGAGGAACCATTTAAAGCCGTAGACTTCAAGGTCTCCCTGCTCTACCCACCTCATTCAGTATATTTCAGTCCCACAGCCCTTCCAACACATCAAGCTCACATCTACTCCTGGAAATTTGCATTACTGTTCACTTTGCTGGGATTGCTGGGATTTTGCATATTTTTGACTGGTTCCTTCTCATTATTCAAAACTCAGCTCAATTGTCACTGCTTGAGAGAGGTGTCTCCTGACCAACCTATTAAAAGTAATGCTTGCTTGTACATTACCATGTTTAATTTTTGAGTCAACATTATCACCGTCATTTTCCAAAATTATTTTCTTTGTTTACTTTTTAAATTCTGTTTTTCCCATCCTCACTAGGATTTGAGCTCCATGAAAACAGAGAATTTGTCTATTTTGCTATATCCCCAGCACCAGGAACAACGGTTGGCACACAGACAATGCTTAACAAATATTTTTTTGTTACACAGTGTGAATGGATATTTATGGAGAACTATTCTTAAGCCTAAGCAGTCAATAAACTAAAATGTCACCTTGGTTTCTGTGACACCACCAGTGATCTGTGTTTTCAGATGACATTTTAGGATTACTCTTATGGAACTTTGCTTTGGAGGAACTATGTGGACCCACTTTAATGAACATTATTGCAACAACCTTGTGAAGGCGATTGCTGCATTCATAACAAGACTGCTATTAAATAGATTGTCCTCACCATTAACATGTTCCCTTTATGAATACACAAAGAAAAAAATTCTCGTAATTCTCTGTGCCAGAAGGAGAGAGAATTTCTCCTGAGCAGCTGGTTTGTTTTTCTTTCTTGATGTTCAAACTTATATGATTAATCCTGTTTCTCTTCTGAGCTTGTTTGCTAGGAAATTCAGAGCCAAGTTTGTGGCTCACCTCCAGTGAGTATACAGCATGCATTTTGTGTATCAAGCTTATTTCTTGTTTTCCTACCCTTATTTTCTGTTCAATTTCCATTAAATTTTCTACCCAATTTCCTCTCTCAATTCTTATTTATTTGCTTTATCATATTGAATGACCCTGTAATCACATTGTTTGGAACAAGGCAAGGTGGAAATACATTTTAAAGTGAGATTATGTTCCAGAAAGCACTGTGTTATTTTTGGATCCTGTATTTTGAGAATGGAGGTAGAGCCGTGAGTGACACACAGCCCTTGGGATACAAGCAGGTATGCTGTAAAGAGAAATCAGAGGACTTTCCTTTAGTTACTTGTTTTTTGGCCCTAGTATTTAAGATGCTCCATATGCTTGAACAAAATTGTCTTCTTAAGACAAAAATAAAAGACACTTTTTGGACATTCATGGAGGTGAAAGAAAAATCCAGATTGCTTTGAAGGATGAGCCTGCAGTGCAGAAGGGTATAAACACAACCCCAGATGCCAGATGTTTTAGCATAGCAATGTGAAGAAATACTCCTCTTTCTTTATTTACACTTTACAGCAAATATTTTGCAAAGAGAAAGCAAAGAATGTTGATGTTCTACGAGTTAAACTTCAAGCATAACAAGGCCCCAAGTTCCAAAATGTCAGCATTCCTTATAGTGTCCTTCAAAGCACCGTGGAGTGATAACCATCTGGCATTCTATTTTCTAGTGTTCGGAAACGGTGATTATTAGGACCATAGAGAAAGGGAAAAAGGCCTGCAACACTAATCAACTTTTAGCTCTTTATAGGTTGCAAGAAGCTAGATTCAGTGATATCATTGTTACTTTTTTTAACCAGGGGAAAGAATTTGCTAATTTACATTGACATACACACAGAACCACTTGTCCTGCCAGCCGAGTGCTTCAATTTTCTTAAAATGGTATTGTTAGATCATAGAGCCATCTTGAAATTTGGACATACATTTGATGACAGGAAAATATTCTTAGTTGGAGGTCTCACTATTCTGAAAACTAACACATTTAAAAGAATTCCTTAAAAGGGACCATTTGGATTTTGTTACCAACCTAACGTTCTTATTTCTTACTCTCATTAGTAAATCAAAGGAAGAAATAGTAAATCATACACTTAATAAAACATCAAAGACAGGCTCGTCTGGGAGTGACTACAAGTACCAGTTCCATCATATCTGTCAGGAAGGGTCTGATGCTTGGATAGTAAACTTAAATAGGCTGAGAGAAACTGAAAGAAGGAAAGGGCTTCATAAATTTCACATCACAGCGGTTCATTCTAGCGTGCACTCAGCAAGCAAGGGAAGATGATAGAAGTAGGTTCTACACACAATTCATAACAGAGATGGATATATTATTTTGTCCTTTAGAATGGAAAGTCACATTAAACTACGTTTCAGAGACCCTGCAGCCCTTTACTCTTAAGTAATTGCCCTTCTCCTTCCCAACTCCAAAATGTAGGGAATTCAGTTCAATAAAAGACCAAAGAAAAAGTAAGGTGCTAGGATGTTACAGACCAACTTATCACACTGGGACCTTCTAATAAAAGATCAAAGAAATCAAGCCTTAACAGGAAACTTTAGTCCAGGCAGATGGAAAGATTAGAAGAGATTCTAAGTCACACCAAAGTTTTGTCACTGCCCTCCAGGTGAGAAGCTAATCTGATCTTATCTTATGAATAATGAAGGCCATAGCAGGAGTCTGGGGTCTTGACCTCCTGAAAAGATTACAGAAATATGAAGCAGACCCAATATGAGGTCTTATCCGGAGAAGTAAATCTAATGAAAACAACTGGAACAAAGAGGAAGTTAGAATGGGTTTTTGAGATTATTGGAATATTTATCTTATACTCTTTTTTTGGAGGGGGTGAATAAGATCATATAGCTAACTGAGATTAAACTTTTTCTATTTTTGACCTTTTCAGTATGCCTTATGAAACGTTTGTGTTTCTAGATGAACACATCACTTTGCACTATCTTTTATGCATGAGTCAGCTATTATTGAAGTAACCTACCCTCATTAGGACTAAACCCCTTCCCTTACTTTCTTAACTATTACTTACACCCTTAATTTAACCACTGTTCCTTCCAAAATCATGCATTTGCAAGCTGACAAGCCAAGTTTGACTTAGGTAAACATATATTAAAGCAGTTAACTGGCCCACATGGGATCAAACCCAGTACCTAGACTTTATTCCACCAGACTCCAAGAAACTCGTTAACAAGTCATATGAAGGATGAACACATAGCCACCTGCACCTTTATATTTTTATTTAGTTTTTGGTTCAGAGATTAGGAAGTCCTTGTTTGACCACCATTAAACCTATGATGAGATTATATTCATAACTAAAATTAGTGGACCTTTAAATAGCACAGAAGCAATAATTATAGCAAGTTCAAACATCGTCTGGGTGAATACTTTTCCCTACCAGATTATTCTTACCTCTGTTTTGCTTGTTAAACTTCTGGTTCAAACTTGTGTTTTCAACAGCGTAGATACTCAGGGGAAAAAAAGTGAAGATTAGTATTCTTTTTCTCTGCCTTTTGTCCCCCATAAGAGGAGAGCACAAACTATATCAGTCAGGGGTGGCTGACTTTGTCTATGATAATGTCTTTCGTAATAAATACTCCACATTACTTTCTAAGCAACATCAAGCAGAGGGAAGAAAACATGAATTCTAAGTCTGATTCTCACAGTAATTTCATCTTGCACCATGACTGGTTCCTTCTGGGTCCATATGCAAGCACTGTGTCATGTCTTTTAAATACCTTATCTCATTTAATTGTCACAATAGTCATATGAGGTAGGTACTATTATCCCATTTTACAGATGGAGAAAATGAGGCACAGAGAGATTAAGTAACTTGCCCAAGATCGTGCAACCAGGAAGTAGCCTAAACTCTTCCCCACTATACTAACCAGCTTTGATTAATTCATCCACACCATCCATACCTCTACTCCCCAAATAAAATGCTCCATGAATATTCATAACTAAATTAGTGAGCATCTAGCTAAGCAACAGACAAAATAATTGTGTTACTATTAATTATCATTTTATTTGGCTATTATTTATTTTTTTTAATTCTATGTAATAATCTCATTTAATTGGGCCAAAAATGCATTCTAAATAGCCACTTAATGTTGTGTTAGCACATTTCAGGACATTTATTCTCTTCTGGATTGCTGTGTTCCTGAACTATTTGTTTGATTTTTTTGAAAGGTCTGCTATTTTATTAAAAAATAAGACAACATTCAATATTTATTCTCTAAAGCTTTCTACATTTTGGAAAGGAAATTATTTATAATACATAATATATTCTTACAAGTTAGTCACTCCCTTACTCTTTTTTCGTCTTCATCTTCATCACTTAGCTATTTTCTTTTCCTCTCAAGTTCAGGAATTTTAGGGAAAGAGACAAGTGACTTCCAAGTTTCCTCTATGGGTAGGTATTTTCCTTTCTTTGCCTCTCTTACTTGCAAAAATTTATATCCATATTCTGTTTTTATTTTGATCAAACTTTTAAAATTTCTGTACTCCATTTCCTATTCTGCTAATCACAACTAGAGTGATCTGCCATTTTTTATACTACAATTGAACATCTACATACGTTTGGCATAATATTTACTGAGTGATATTTCATTTTAGGAGAACTTATAATTTTTGTTTAGAATATTCTAGACAATATTGGTTATTTTATAACTATGTTTGCTCATGGACAGTCCCATGGATTTATTCTTCAGGAGATTAATCAATCAATTTCAATAAGGCATCTCATTGTTTATTAAATTTAAATTAAAAGTAAGTTGTGCCAAGATATAAATTGTTTATATCATATTGTTGGAACTAGGTAAAAAAGCAATCAGAAAAGTATTCATTATCCTAAAAACTGGGAAAAACACACGAATGATGATGAAACTAGTGTAGTACTGGGAATAACTTTTTAACTCTTACTTTTTTGTATTTTCTAGATTTCCTTTAATAAACATAACTAGTTTTATAATATATTAACTTTATATTGGCAAATACATACTTCTTAAAGAGCAGATTTAGAAATTTGTATTTCATCTGATGTCTCCCATCATATTGGCCTCTTTGTGGTGTAGAAACGCACATTCAGAGGTCCTCTATGCCATTCTTCTTTGCCACTAAGACCCTTCATATCTACTGCTGGCTCAGCCTAGGAGGCCATTGTTTAGACATGACTGCAGCAGAGGCAGAAGCTCACAGGCCACCAGTGTTGACATTCTTGGGAGCAGGCCAAAGCAGAGAGAAGTTTTTCCTCTTCATTCAGAGCCTCTTTGAAATCTAGACTCTGATCTGGGAGATGCAGCCTCCTTGGAACTCAGGGGCACATTGGGCGGTTGGGGTTGCAAGGAATTTTCTACTTTTCATAGCATTCTTTCAATGCATTAATAGAGAAGAAGCTCTCTGTTTATATTGGTAGAATTTCAAACACATTTCATGGCCTCTTTATTGTATTTGGAAAGCAATACCTCACTCCCTGGGGTGACTTTTAGGAATGACAGGACTTCAGCCTATACTATACTATACTATACGCAGAAATTGTTAATATTGTCTGCATTTGAGAAGGTTAAGCATTTCACCAAATTGGAATTGTTTTATGATTAGAATTACAGAATCCTATAGATCGAGGGGTAACACTGCCTTATTTTACATTTACGGTAACAAGCATTGGAAGCAGTTAAAGTGATTCATTCAAAATCAGAATGAGGACCAGAAGCAACTCTCTGTGATGCCACCCACACAAGTCAGGCAGACCCTTTTCTATTGTGGTTTCACCCCTTCCTAACCATTTGGCTTGGCTTCTTATCTAGTGCCACCTCCCTCAGGGGTTGTTGTGGGATTAAAAGAGATCCTGTATGTTAGCCTCCCCACCCCCACCTAGCCCCAAACCCAGACTTCCCCTGTATCCTCTCAAAAACTCTTATTTGTTGTTGATTCTGTTCTGTAAAGGAAAGAGGTCTGAATCCAAAATGAAGAGAATATAAGCATACTTAATTTAATAATGTCAACTCACGCTCCCCCACCACAGTTAAAATTCTTCAATGTCTCCTTTTTATAAAAGTTGGATAAAATCCAAGCTCTTGTATAGAACCCACAAGGAACTCAAAGATTTAGCCTTTGTCTCCTTCTCCAAGGACTTGTCCACCTTTCCACTCCCTCCGCAAACTTCATCTCCAGTCATGTCTTTGCTAGGTCCCTAAGAGAAATAACCTCCCACCACAAAATCCATCTTCCGGCACTCACCCCATGTCCCCTCTATGAATCCCTCACTGCCTTCCCTTCCTCTCCCCAAAGATGCCATTTTTTAAAATGCCTACATTCCGCAAAAGCAATGACTCTATTTTATTCATTTTTGTGCCCCTAGGACTGAGTGCCTAGATCCTGGAACAAAGTGGACAATATTAAATCTGTCTTTAAAATTGAGAGACGTTATAGTTTAGCAATTAAGAGCACAGCCTCTAGGCCTAGATTCCTCGAGTTTAAATCTTGGCTCCACTACTTTTCAGTTTCCGTGGCTTTGGGCAACTTAATCCAGCTTTTTACCCTTAGTTCTCTCCTATGTGAACCAGGAATCATAAGGCCCACTTCATAGGCTGTTTGAGAGCCAATATATTTGAAACAACTAAAATAATGCCCAGCAAATGATTAGTACCACTATTACTAATCTATCACTATTATATTATTTAACCTACTATAATGTCTTTTCAACATAATTTATTAAACTCTAAGTAACTACTACAGACAGAGGCATTTTTATATAGCATGAGGAAAGGTAGGTTAATCAAATTCTCATAAAAGATTCTATTCAACAAATCTTTTGGCTCCCTACTAATGTAAAACACACTAGGTTATTCTCAGGGAGATATAACTAAGAATAAATCAAGAACCTAGTCTTCAAGCTCACAATGCAATAAAAAACAGAGACACATACACACAGAACAGTAACACTTGTGGAACTAGATAAGGACCAAGCAAATGAGAACAAGTAAAGGATAATTATTCAGAGCTTGGTAGCAAGGGAGTCAGTCACCATCACTTGCATTTGGTAGAGACTCCAAGGCAGGCAGAGCAGAGAGCTTTACACTGGAAAAAAGGGAAGGCTCAGTTTGCCCTCACTGGAGGCTGCTGGCTGTTGCCTTGTGAGCGGTAGGCAGGCTCACCAGAAGCAGGAATCCTATGTGATTGGTTAGGGGCATGTATTTGGCTTTCTCTGGTTGGGCCTAAGTTGGAAGGAAGGACACAACTAGGGAAGCTACCAGTTATTACAAAGTCCCTGGACATTTGGGGTTGATCATTATAGGGATTACTGTTTGGCTTCCTGTACTGGGAATTAGAGATAGTGGTCTGACTTCCTACAAGTCTGACTTAGAGATAGCAGGCTGGCTGTCTACCTCCAGATAATGGGTTTATTTCTTGAGCTGGTTGCTGCAAGTTGTGTCTCAAAATACTCCTTTTATACATGGTTCTGACCATTCAGACCGTTCAGTCTCTCACCCTGAGATCAGTAGGAATCATTGTGCCACTAAAGACCTCGGTAAATTCAGCTTGAACTCATTATCTCTTGATGTTTAAGAGTTCATTTTCCAAGATTTCTCCAAGTTTCCAAGAGCCTGCATTTCTCCCACTTCCTACTAACTCCACTTTCCAGCCATGTCTACATTTTCCTCTTTCACTCTGCATCATGCTTCACTTCTGTAGCTCACAGCCTCTAGTTAAGAGAGCAGGCTCTGCTGCCCCGTTTCGAATCCCACCTCAGCCTTTTAGGCATCATATCACCTTAGGCAAGTTATTGAACCTTTCAGTACTTCAATTGCCTCATCTTTGAAAAGGAATAAATAGCCATACCAACCTGGGGTGGTGATGAGGGCTACTGTGACTTAGTGTGATTTACTGTGAAGTCCCCGTAAGATAGTAAGTGTTCAGTAGATGTTAATCTTTATTACTCTTTCATGTTCACTCCAGTAAACACCCCATATGGGACAAGGTGCCTTCTTGAATTCTCTCGTACCTTCCTCTCCCTTCCGCCTGCCTCCACTACCCAGGAGATTTGGCCACGTGCAAAAGAAATTACACCTGAGTCATTTACAACATTCTTGTTCTTAAGAAAAATAGCTATAAATATGGGGCTTCTGGAATAATTACACAAGCTACTTTGCTCATTCTATGCTAACAGATTCAAAGACCTGAATGAATAGATGAACTTCTCAGGAAATATACATTTCTAAAACTGAACTCGTCCAAAAACTTGAAACCTATGAATTATACTGTACAGGAAATAGAAAACATTATTAAAGAAAAATCTCAAGAAAAGAAAACATATACCAAATCTGTTTCAAAGGCAAATTTTTTTGTTGCAAAGACCAAATAATTCCTAGTACTATGTAAATAGTTTAACAGAACAGAGAGACAAATTTCCTCCTTACTAAGCCAATACAACAAAAGTTGATAAGAAGTAACAGAGAAAATAAAACATTACAGGGTAATCTCCCCAGCAATATCAACATAGAAATCCCACGTATTAGTAAATAAAATCTACCAGAATATTTAAAGAATAACTCACTTTGCCTAATTGGTGCTCATCTCAGGAATAAAATGATTGGAAATTATTAATTAAAATCACAAAATTAACAGGTCAAATAAGAAAAAGTATATGTTCATTCTTGTAGATGATGGAACCATTCATTCTTATGAAATGCTCTTAGTAAAATAGGAAAAGATGGAAATGTTCTTAACACAGTAAATATTTATAACTTACTCAAAAAAGCAGCATGCTATTTTATATATCACTGGAATCATTCACATTAAAATCAAGAAAAAAGGAAGAAAGCTAGAAGTTACATTTATACTCCACTTAAGGAATTTTGTCTGTTTTGATCAGTGATGAATCTCAGGACCTAGAATATAGTGGATGCTCAGTAAATAGCTGTTGAATGAATGATGTCAACCATCACTATCATAATTTTTAAATGTTCAAGAAGTACCAACCAAGCCAAATAACAAGGAGAAGATATAAAGCACTGAAAATAAGAAAGAATGATACAGGATAAAAATAAGAGAGATGATCTGGTTCTAGATGACAAAATCATCAAGTGAAAAAATATTTAAAACAATAAGAATTTAATATGTTGGATGATCACAAATTAATAAGCAAAAAGTATTATCTTTTATTATAAAAACAATCAGTTATTAGTTTGAACCATATGAAATTGCCAACATTCTTCTGTTTTTTTAGCTTACAAAACAAGTCAATTTCATATGATTCTAATCAACAAAAAATAAAATGGATGAAAAGATCCAACAACAAAGCTATGGTACCTAGATATAATATATAGAACATTTATGGAAATAGGAAACTTTAATGAGAAATATTTTTTAAAAGACTTGAGTACATAGAAAGTTCTATTATGTTTTAAATAGGAAAACTCAGTACTGTAAAGATATTAATTTTCTGTTAATCTAAAACTATCATGTAACTTCAAATTTTTAAAAAGCATATGTTTATATGATTCCTTATATGGATGTTTATAGGGTTTCTTTTATTTTTCCCTTTTAGACAAGTTTATTCTGACATTTGCATAGTTAATGTGTAAATATAGCCCCAAATAAAAAAATCTGAAAAACAAAAGGAAGGTGACTTGCCTGCCCAGGTATGAGAATAAATATAAATCTGCAGAAAAATTATGCTTCTAAACAAAAGAGTGATTGGACAAGTAGCACAATAGAAAGGATTTAAAAGTACAGAAATAGACCTAAGTAAGCAAATTTAATGTAGTCTATATTCAAATTGGTGGACAAAAGATACTTCTGTAAATCTTGTAGGGATAACTGTCCAATAATATGGAAATAGCAATAATAGATTATTATTTCAACCTGAATTTCAAATAAATTCCAAACGAGTCAAAGTTTTAAAAGTAAAGAATGAAATTTCAAAAATAATAGAAGGATATATGGAGTGATTTTTTTAAATCTGAGTAAAGGCCCTTGTAAGTAAGATACAAATCAAGGAAACGAGAAATTAGATTGATAATTGACTACACACATTAATTTTATACAAGGCCAAAAATTGTCATAAACAAAAAGACATGTGAATAATTGAAAGAAAAATCTGTAATATACATCAAGAATTGTATTATTTCACTTATAAATAAAAGTATTACTTTACTTAGTAAATACAAGTACTATTTTAGTTACAAATCAATAAGGAAAACCCAACAGAAAAATAAGTCAAGCTCATCTGTAGAGTATTAATATGAAAAAATTACAGTGGCTTATAATTGCATGAAAAGATACTCATTTTCACGTAGTCAAGTATATGCAAATTAAAATGCCAATGATACAACTATTTTTCACTTCGATTGCAAAAATTAAAACATTTTTATAGTTGTTGAGATATAATTCACATACCATTCAATTCACGCATTTAGAATATATTCTCAGAGTTGTGCACAATCAATTTTAAAACATTTTCATCATACCCAAAAGAAATCCTGTACTCCTTAGCAATTGCTCCCTAATTGCTCCCAATCCTACACATCAGCCCCCTATAACCATTATTCTACTTTCTTCTTCAATGGATTTTCCTGTTCTGAACATTTCATATAAATGCAATCACATTCACATAAATGGTCACAAAATGGCCTTTTCTGATCAGCTTCTTTCACTTAGCATATTTTCAAGTCTCCTCTATTTTGTAGCATTTATTAGTATTCTATTCTTTTTTATTGCCATATAATGTTCCATTTTATTTATAGATTTATCAATTGATGGACATTTGGGTTGTTCACAATTTGGGGCTATTATGAATAGTGATGCAATGATTCATGCACAGTTTTTGAGTGGACATTTATGTGTTGGGTATATACTCAGAAATGAAATTCCTGAGTCTTATGGTACCTGCATGTTTAACATTTTGAGGTACTGTCAATCTATTTTCCCAAACGGCTGCACCGTTTTCCATTTCCACTGGTAATGCATGAGGGTTACAATTTTTCCACATATTCACCAACATTTCTTAATACATACCTTTTTTATTATAGCTATTCTGCAAAATATCTGTTCAAATCCATTGCCGTTTTTCAATTGGATTGTCTTTTGATCATTAAGTTCAGAGTTGTTTACATATTTTTGACATAAATTCCTTATCAGATAAATGGTTTGCAAATATATTCTCCTATTTTGCGAATTGTCTTTACATTTACTTGATGATATTCTTTGAAGCAAAAAAGTTTTTAATAATGAAGAAATCAGATCTACCTTTTTTTATTACTTGTGCTTTGGTGTCTAAGACGACTTTGCCTAACCAAAGATTACAAAGAATTAATGTTTCCTTCTAGGAGTTTCTAGTTTTAGCTATGATCCATTGAATTGATTCTTGCGTACAGTATAAGGAAGGAGTCTAATTTCCTTCCTTTGCCTGTGGATACCCAGTTGCTCCAGTACCATTTGCTGGAAAGACAATTCTTTATCGATTGACTTCTCTTGGCACCCTTGTCAAAAATCAATTGACAACAAGTGTAAGGGTATATTTCTAGACTCTCTAAATTCAATTACATTGATCTATGTGTCTGTCCTTATGCCAGTATTACATTGCCTTTATTACTATAGTTTGTAGTAAGTTTTGAGATCAGGAAGTGTGAATTCTCCAACTTTGTTCTTTTTCAGGATATTTTTTAGCTATTTTTGGTCCCTTGTGTTTCTATGTGCATTTTAGGATCAGTCACCTTGTTAATTTCCACAAAGAACTCAGCTGGAATTTTGAGAGGGATTGTGTTAAATCTCTAGATCATTTTGGGGGTCTTGCCATGTAACAATATTGTCTTCTGATCCATTAACATTAGATATCTTTCCATTTATTTAGGCCTTCTTTAATTTCTTTCAGCAATGTTTTGGAGTGTTCAGTTAACAAATCATGCGCTTCTCTGGTTAAATATATTTCTAAGTATTTTATTCTTTTTGATGCCATTGTAAGTGGAATTGCTTTCTTTATTTTTGGATTTTTTATTGCTGCCATATAGAAATGAAACTGATTTTTGTATATCAATCTTATATCTTGGAACTTTATTAACTCCTTTATTCTCATAATTTTTTCACTGGATTCCTCTGGATTTTCTATATATAATATTATTTAATGTGCAAATACAGAGAGTTTTACTTCTTCTTTTCCAATCTGGAAGCTCTTTATTTCTTTTTCTTGCCTTATTGATCCAGACTGGAATCTTCAGTGGCAAAAGTGGTCATTCCTGTCTTTTTCTTGATCTTAGGGGGAAATTTTCAGTCTTTCACCACCAAGTATGATGTTAATATTGGTTTATGTAGATGCCCTTTATCAAGTTAAGGAACTTCATTTCTATTCCTAGTTTGTTGAGTATTTTTATCATGAAAAGGTGTTGGATTTTGTCAAATATTTTTCTTGTGATTATTAAGATGATCCTATGATCTTTGTCTTTTATTTTATTGATGTGGTGCATTGTATTAACTGATTTTCAGATGCTAAAACAACTTTGCATTTCTGAGATAAATTCCACTTGTTTGCAATACATAATCCTTTTAAAATGGTGCCAGATTTCGTTTGCTAGTATTTTGTTGAGGATTTTTGCATCAACAATCATAAGAGATACTGATCCATTGTCTTTTTTCTTTTCTTGTGATATCTTTGTCTGATTTTGGTAGCTGGGTAATACCATCCTCATAAACTGAATTGAGGAGTCTTTCCTCCTCTGCTGTATTTTAGGGAGAATTTGTAAAGAATTGTTGTTAATTGTTATACAAATGTTTCATAAAATTCACCAGTGAAGCCATCTGGGTCTGAGCTTTTATTTTGGAAAGTTTTTAAATTACTAATTCAATCTCTTTACTTATTATCGGTCTATTCCAATTTTCTATTTCTTCTTCAGTCCATTTTTCTAGTTTGCATCTTTCCAGACATTTGTCCACTTCATTGAAGTTATCTCATTTTTCAGCATGCAGTTGTTCATAGCATTCCCTTATAGTTGTTTTTTCTTTTTTCCTGTAAAGTTGGTAGTAATGTTCCTTCTAAAGATTAAAACATTTTTAGTACATAATGTTGACACTTCTGCAGAGAAAAGATTGCATACTCCATGGTGGGCATTGTGAATTGTAACTTGGTGAAACATTCTTTGAGGACACGTTAGCAGTCAGATTCAACAGAACATGGTGACAATTAGATATGGGTAGTAAAGAGGAATTAAAGACAGCCTTGAGTTTTTGAGCCTGAGTGATAAGGAGACTAACTTTGCATACATAAATAGAGGGAAACTAGGAGGGAAATCACTTTCAAGGGGAAAATAATGAATTTTAATCATGAATTGTTATGTGTGATGGTTGTATGAGTTGTAGAGGTAGAAATATAAGCAGCTAGCCAGAAATTCAGAATTACTATTCGTAAGAGAATAATTAGGGGATCCATGCTGAAATAATAGCTCCTTGAGTCTACATTAGCAGATCAGAGTTTTGTTTTGGTTTGGTTTGGTTTAGTCGTTGAAAAGTGAGTATGAGACAGAAGAAAAAATATGCCTCAGGAGGCATACCTATAATTATGGAGTAAAACTAAAGAAAGAAATCAATACCAGAAGCAGAGCAGGAATATTCACAGAGATAGAAGGAGAACTAGGAATGGCATTATGGAAACAAAGCAGAGAGAAATTGTAAAGGAGAGAATAGGAGTGTCAATCGGTCTATGACATCAAGTACAGTGATGGCTGGGAAGAGGCTACTGGGTCCAACAAACAGGATACTAATTTTGGCTTTAGAAAGAGTAGTTGGTCTATCAGAAATCCATTACATTTTTTTTCCAAAAGTCACTCATTTCAAATTGCATCGGTTACTATAATTGACTAAGCAGAAATATTTTCAAGTACTTAATTCTACAATTCTATCGAGTGCCAACATATAATCATTCTTATATGTCATAAATATGATTTTCTTTAACTGTATTTCTGTGCTGAAACAGAAATTAAAATTTTTTTTGCAGTAGATCAAGGAAATTGTTTATATGCTTTGACAAATATTTATGTCTCATTTTAAATCTTAGCTAACTGATACCAGAAAATATAAGAAAACCAAATGTATCTCAATTTATCCCAAGATAAAATGTTTCTGACTGAAAGGTAATATCGGGGGCTAAAATTTATCTTGGCATAAATTTTATCCTGTGAGTAGAGAGTACTAAAATCAGACTCTGACTCTCTTGTGAAAAATTTAAAAAGGCTGCATTATCCCCTAAATAGTAACTGTCTCCATGCCTGACCAGAATGTATTCCATCTGGTCCTTGGTTTAGGCAAGTAGAGATGTAATGTAAGTTGTAGCAAATTAGCAACATTAAGCTACATAAAAATGTCATTTTGAAACTGTTAGGACACTCTCAGAAAACTGTGACTCAGTGAAATATGAGGTGGAAAGCACTCACTCTGCCCTGGGGAGTAAGGGAGCCATAGCTTCCTGCTCAGGAGGCACACACATCAACTGGAGTTCTGCTGCCCTTGGCTCTTTCCGTCTCAAGATGAGATGATCACCAATCAGGACGCCATCTGCCTCTCAGCAGCCCTGAACACCTGAGGCTGCTGGGGCAAGGGCAGATCCCCATGCAGCCCTTAGCTGGAGCAGGGCTACTCTGTAACTGAAATTCAATCCCACCGGTTGCTCCAAAGGGCTAGAGCTAAGGCTAATGGCACTAGTCCTTGAAGCCGAATGGGACCTTGAAAAGCCTCAACCACAAAAGCAGTTGCTTGGATAAGGAGGTTAACTCAAATTCCACTGAAAGTTTAAAATATACAGCAGAAAATTTTTCTTTTGCTAAAGATAAATGAGCACTTCGTTGTTTCATGATATCATCATTGGAATTAGCTATTTTTTCTGTCTTCCTAAAATTAGTCTGCAGGTAAATGACAATAACCATTAGTCAGATTCCAGTCTGACTTGTTTAAATTTTAGAAATGGAAATTGTAAGGCTGAAGGGCTGAAGAAGTTTGATTATTTTTGTTTGTTTGTTCACCCACCCAGGTAATGCTTCTTATAATAGAAATATTTGGAAAAAATTTGGAACACACTTGAAACTTCAAGATAACTCCCTCTCTCCAACTGCTCCCAGACTCAGAGAATCCGAATTGATAGCAAGATGAAGACTGGGTTTTCTGAATAAACCAGAACACTGAGGTCTGGACAGACTCTTCCACCTTTCCCCCTCAACATATCCTATTCCACACTAACCATTTTTCTTCATTCAATCAGATATAGCAACTGGTGGGAGGGAGGGTAGGGAAGGACCTGTATAGGGAGCGGTGAGGAAGGGAAGTGGTAGGAACACAAAACATCCTCTGAGCTGTGTATAGTACTGCAGGCCAGGCAAGGGACCATTGTTCCTTGAGAGTAGTGTCTGCTGGTAGGTTTTCAGATATTCCATGAGTTCACAGTATCTGATATCAGAACAGGGGGATAGAAGAAGAAGCTATTTTTGCAGAGGTGAGTTGGACCATGTAAATATCTCCTAGAAATTCCCTTCTAACTGGACAATGAAGAATGAGAATCAACAATCTTCCAAGACAACAGAGAATCCACACACTCTAACTTTTGAGGGAGGATGGCTAGATCATATCTCTTATGAGAAGTAGAGATAATGAAAATGAGGACTGTGGAAAAAGTATTACCAATCAAAAGAAGGAAAAATCATCCATTTGAACTAAAGGCAGCAATGTCTACAGTTTTGAAGGGAACAATTTACTACTCAACAATTTTTTACCCAACCAGGTGGTATTTCTTATGTGAAGGTGTCATAAAGACATTCTCAGATGTACAAGATCCCAGAAAATATACCAAACGTGTATCTTTTTAAAAAAAATCTGTTACCATTAGGAGATGAAGGAAGCACAATTAAAAGATAAAAATGGGTAAAATCATGGTATAAACAGTCTGGCAATAATCATTGAAATCAGTTCAACATGGGGATTTTGCCAAAGAATTACACATTTTATGACAACATAGATAATAAATGCCAAAATTAATTTTTGAAGGGTAGGATACTTAATGTAAAAAGAGCAATTTAATGCCAATAATTTGAAGTAAATCCTGAAGTTTCACTTCATAAATAAATTGACCAGCAGGTAAGCCAGTGTTGAAAATTAAATTTATCATAGCAAATTATTTAGGTGAAAGCTTTACTTTATGATGCAGCTCTGCAAAGGTAAAAACTACAGTGAGTGACTGCATTGTGAAGTGAGCAGTCCTAAAACGTTTAACGATGTGACCTCTTGCACTGGGTCCTGATAAAGAGCTCATATGACCACATCTAAAGGTGCTTTTTCCAATCTTTTAAAATAAAACAACAACAAAAATAATTCTTTCTTTTTTTTCCAAGCAATAGGAGGAATAATCTAGTTTCTGGTTACTATCTGAAGCATGATAATGAGGAACAGAAATTACACATGGGGGCATCAGGAAGGAAATGAGTACCAGGGACCTACCACATAGTTTTAGGAATCACAGAGCAGAGGGACATATACTCATTTTCCCACTTGAACTCTGAGAGGAATCAGCTGCAATGATTGCCTCCGTACCATCTTGGGTCGCCACAGTAGAACATAAATGCCATTTTGGCTTGTGCTTAGGCAGAGAGAAGGCTTGAAAGACTAGTCTCAAGTTCCTCGCTCACAACCAGGAGGATTTTCAGAAGAAAGTTCCCATGAGTCCCAGAAGAGGTTAGGGGTAGTTGAACAGTGAATTGTCAAAGAAATTGACAGACCCAAAAAAGTCTGGTGTCAGAACAAGGCTGAGCCAGATTACTCAGGCTTTGAAACTGGGGGCCATGCCAAAGACCCCACAACTTCACGACAGATACATCATACAGAAGCCAACAGCCAATTGGATGAGAGACCTCAGCAAGGGATCTTGAAGCCTGGGCCAGCACAGATATGCATTCACTTACCTGAAGACCAAGTTACTGATTATCTACTACGAGCCAGGCAGAGTTCTTGGCACTGGGCCACAGCCAGGAGAAAGAAAAACAGCTAAAGTACCTACCCTCATGAAGCTCACATTTTAGTGAAAACAATTGACTGTTTCTCCCCCTCCCCCTTATTTTTCGGTGAGAAAGATTGGCCCTGAGCTAACATCTGTTGCCAATATTCCTTTCTTTTTGCTTGACGAAGATGGTCCCTGAGGTAACATCTGTGCTAGTCTTCCTCTATTTTGTATGTGGGATGCCACCACAGCGTGGTTTGATGAGGGATGCATAGGTGTGTGCTCGGGATCCAGGCCTGCAAACCCTGGGCCACTGACGCGGAGCACATGAACTTAATCACTACACCACGGGGCTGGCTCCTGTTTCTCTTGAAGGATAATAAACAAACAGATAAATATGTAAGTGCTATGTTCAAATGCTATGAAGAAAAACAAAGCATGGGATGGATATGGGGAGTGTGTGTGAGGAGAGGAGTGCTACAATTTATATTAGGACTGTCAGAGAAGATTTCCCTAAGACAGACAAAAACCTAAAAAACAGGGCAGAAGGGAGCCCCACAGTACAGTGGCAAAAATATTCCCAGAAAGGGAAAGCAAGGGCCAGAGCCCTGAGGGAGGAACATGCATAGAGAGGAGGGAGAGGGGAAACGGGAGGCCAACAGGAT
This sequence comes from Equus quagga, assembly GCF_021613505.1. Classification (NCBI taxonomy): domain Eukaryota; kingdom Metazoa; phylum Chordata; class Mammalia; order Perissodactyla; family Equidae; genus Equus; species Equus quagga. Next base: position 87,872,596 of record NC_060273.1, read on the forward strand.
GTCAATGAGGTGACCAGGAGTGAGGTCACGTGGGACCAGCTCTGTAGGCCCTGCGGGGAATGTGGATTTTACTCTGAATGAGATGGGAAGTTATTGAGGATCTTGAACAGAGCAGTGACAAGATCTAAAGGAGGCCTCCTCCCCTTACCCAATTTGCCACCTGTGCCCAACATTCTCCCCTGAAAGAAAAAGGGGAGAAATTCTCTTTAGAGGGGAAAATACCCCAACGAGAAATTTAAATTGGAATTAACTGAAAGTGCACCCTAAATTGATCAAATAAATAGCAGCAAGGGATTACTTTGAAATTGGCAGAGACATTGTTATCTTGAAAGTGAAATGAAAGTTTTCTTGCTTTTAAAGATGTGGCTTCATTAAGAGTTTGAATTCAGTTATGAAAGAAAAGAGAAGCTGAATTTCTGCCTTTATGAGATGTGTCTATGCATTAAAAAAATTTTTTTTTTCCATTACATGGTCAAGGTGCTATGCGAAAGGACTTCATTCAATGACATTGTGTCTTTGTGTCATCAAATATTTATTATGTACCTGTGGGGATTGGATCACTTTTATAAGCAAGGCCAGACTAAGTCTCATCAGGCCTGTCCAGAACTAGACCATTTATATGTGGCTTTCTCTCTCTTGCCTTTTATCCCCATCCTAACATGATGACCACAATAAAATGCATTAAGTACAGGTCAGTACCAAGCCCTGGGGGCAATGTTCTACTCCCTCACAAGGATATGTTAAATCTTTTATTTTCTATGCCAATGACTCTCAAAGTTATTGGACCAGCAGCATCAGCATGACCTGAGACCTTTCCAGAAATGCAAATTATCTATCTGCAATCCAGATCAACTGAACAAAAATCGCTGGGGGGAACCCAGCGATTTTTATTTTAATAAGCCCCCCAGGTGATTCCGATGCATGTTGAAGTTTCAGAAACACTAGTCTAAGTAGTGCTGGACCTGGTGGGCTAATGGTTATGATTCGGTGTTCTCACCGCCATGGCCTAGGTTCCTCTCCTGATCAGGCAACCATACCACCTGTCTGTCTGTTGGTTGTCATACTGTGGCAGCTGTATGTTGCTGTGATGCTGGAAGCTATGCCACGGGATCATGCATGATGGACAGGTTTCTGTGGAGTTTCCAGACTAAGACAGAATGGAAGAAGGACCTGGCCACCCACTTCTGAAAATTTTGCCATGAAACCCTGTAAAGTGCAGTGGAGCATTGTCTGATAGAGCACCAGAAGGTGAGAAGATGGCCCATAAAGACCGGGCAACCCTGCTCTGCTGTACACAGTGTCACTAGGAGTCAGAATCGACTCGGCAGCACTAACAACAAGTCTAAATAGCAGAAGAATTAGGGCAATTGGATTGCAGCTCTAAATGCCTTATGTTGCCAATGTTGCTGTTTCTATAGCTGATATATTAGGCCCTGCTGGACCTTCCATCTCACCTCTACTCCCACCATGTGCTGGTCCCTTATCTGGAATTTAAAAGCAGTTTGAATCTAATTAGGCTAAAATAAGCACTCTCTGTTTCTCTGAATTTGACTACTCTGGGTATCTCATATAGTATTTGTCCTTTTGTGGCTGGTGTGTTTCATTTAGCATAATGTCCTCAAGGCTCATCCATGTTGTAGTGTGTGTCAAAATTTCCTTCCTTTTAAATGCTGACTAATATTCCATTGTGTGAATATACTACATTTTGTTTATCCATTCATCTGTCGATCGACACTTGGGTTGCTTTCACTTTTTAGCTATTGTGAATAATGCTGCTATGAACATAGGTGTACAAATGTCTCTTGGAGACTCTGCTTTCAGTTTTTTTGGGGTATATACCCAAAACTGGAATTGTTGGATCATACGGTAATTCTATGTTCAATTTTTTGAAAAGCTGTCATCCTGTCAGCCATAGCAGCTACACCAGGAGTGCACAAGAGTTCTAATTTTGCCACACCCTTGCCAACATTTGTTATTTTCTGTTTATTTTTCTTTTTGATAGTAGGCATCATAATTGGTATGAAGTGGTATATTTTAATACATTTTGATTAATAAATTTCTTCTTAGGGAAGAGAATCATTCGATTCCCCTTGGGTTGGGTGAGCTTAATCAGACAAATTCTCATGCTATCCTCCCTGGGAGTAACCAGAGATACCACCAAGTAAACAGAGGAAACGAATTGAAGTATGAGAGTCTCATAAAGTAATGCTAAAGTGAGGGTAGGGGAAGAACCCTGCACTGGGTGGGCTACACATCACACACCCACCACCAAAATGGAGAAACGTTTATGGTGGCCATGGCCAAGTACACTGAGCAGAATAAAAACAGATGCACTAAGTGGGTCTTTACCCCGTCAAGAACAGCAAAGATGCTTCGCTGTTAATGAAATTTATTCAATGCTGCAACTGGAAAGAAATCTCTTATTTGCTGCTTCTCTTCTTTCTAAGCACTGAGCAAGTAATGTCTCACCTGGAAGACTTTTGAGTATAACCAGCAGGGATGGGAGGACAGGCACTACAGTCGAATAAAGAGATGCAGAGAAAAATAGGGATTGTTATATTACTGCTTAAGAAAGGGGAGAGAGATGAGAGAAGATTTCTCATTTTGTGCAGTTATTAATTGGATCTCCCAAATGTTTTATCAGTACCTGCATTTATCATCTCCTTAGCAAGTTATTTTTATTAGCTCCATCAGATTGTTTTTACAAAGTCTGAACAAATCTTAAAAAAATATTTTAAAGTGGTTAATTTAGACTAAGATCTAAAAGCTTTTAATGTTGAGTGAGAGCTCAGATTATCAGCATCATTTGCAGACACTACTGATTAATAGGGGATATTGCTCACAACTCCTTCAAGATCTCTAGCCTTTAACTACTTGAAACTTCAATTTTGAGTCAGAAAAAAGGGACCTCACTACAGGGGCCCTCAAGAAGCAGAATGAAAGAAAAACCTTCCACATTTAAGGTGTCTGTTATCCCTCTACAATTCAAAGTGTCAAAAATTCTAAGATTTATAAAACAGCTTTATGAATAATCTATCTTTTCTCTACAGATCAGAACAAAGAGTCCTGAGCCTGTGACGTGTCCCAGGTTTGTGACTTGTCCCCACCTTTGGCTGTTACCCTGGTTTTCTGAGTTTTAGCAACTCTTTTTATGCAGTTTGTGAACCCACATTTTTAGTTAAATCTATAGATTCTAGGAAGGAAAACATTGAAGGATGGCATAAAATGGATAGATAAAGGGAAATTGACTTTGTGTATCTCTTATGTTTAGGTATGATCCTTTAAAATTCATTTCCAAGTAAACCCCAACTCTGGCATCATAGTTATTGGACATGTTGAAATATTTGGCTCCATAAAAGGAAATGTAAATAGAAAGACCATGGGTGGTCTTAGTCAGAATCTTAACTTTTCATTTATTCTTATTATTGGGTAATATAGCAATAAGAACTCTTGTCACCACTAAGAGGGAAATACATTTCCTTTTCTCTCTATCAAAGTATATAGGAAACAATAGATGAAGATACAGTCTGTGCATATCCACCCAAAGAAAGAATTTTGTGTCTCTTCTAAAATGTCCTTATTTTGAGCTCACCTCTACCCCAAGTCCAGGAACCTTAAGAGACTCTTTTCTTTGTCTCTGAAAACAATTCTCAAAATTATTCAAGGAACGCTATTGCTTTGAATTTGTTACTTAACTCTATAATAAATGAGAAAAGCATCCCAATAGCTTTAAAATGCTCTTTGCTGCAAATTTATATTGTTTTCATTTGGTGATCCCAGATAATTTTAATTTAATTCTCATAGCATATTCAAGAAGTGAGACTTTATCAATTATAGTTAACATCCCATCTTACAGAATGCAAGGTTGATTCTTTGAGTATTTACATGACTCTTCAGTTCCTGATCTTAAAGCAAGAAAAATTCAAAGTGACCTTAGGTCTCCCAACTTCTGAAGCAGAGCCGTAACCGAAAAAGGTTAACTGCTTCACCGTAACCCAATTAACAAATGGGCAGAGGGCCTGAATACACATTTTTCCAAAGATGTCATACAAATGGCCAAGAGGTACATGAAAAGGTGCTCAACATCATTAATTATCAGGGAAATGCAAATAAAAACCACAATGAAATATCGTCTCACGTCTGTCAGAATGTCTATTACCAAAAAAACAGGCGATAAATGCTGGCAAGGCTGTGGAGAAAAGGGAACCTGTGTGCACTGTTGGTGGGAATATAAACTGGTGCAGCCACTATGGAAAAATATATGGAGGTTCCTCAAGAAATTAAGAACAAGCATATGACCTAGCAATCCCACTTCTGGGTATACATCCAAAGGGCACAAAGTCATTATCTCAAAGAGATGCTGTGCTCCTATGTTCACTGCAGCATTGTTCATGATAGCTAAGGTATGGTAACCTAAGTGTCTGTCAAGGGATGAATGGATAAAGAAAATATGATATATACATATACAATGGAATACTATTCAATCTTTTAAAAAAAAAACTTGTCATTTGTGACAACATAGATGAAACTGGAAGGAAATAAGCCAAAAAGAGAAAGACTAATACTACATGGTATCACTTATATGTGGAATCTAAAAAAAAAAAAAAATCAGTCTCACAGAAACAGAGAGTAGAATGGTGGTTGCCAGGGGGTAGGGGGTGGAGGAAATGGGAGAGCTTGGCAGAAGGGTACAAACTTTCAGCTATAAGATGAATAAGGTCTGAGGATCTAATGTCCAGCATAGTGACTATTGTTGATAACACTATATTGTATAATTGAAATTTGCTAAGAGAGTAGATCTTAAGCATTCTCATAAAAAAAGTAAAAAAAAAGTAATAAAATTTCATTGAATAAATCACCAAATTGTATTACTGAAATTTAGAAGGGTGAAATATAATTTGACTCTAAATTAGCCGTGAATCCACCACCATTTACAATTACAATAATCCTACGTTATTAGATGTAAACCACACTGGAGTTAGGATTAAGGGTGATCATCTTTTTTTTTTTTTAATCCTGGCATTTTATCCTGATGTGTCCAAATTTCCTGCATTTTATTTATAATATTATTGTAATTATAACTCATTCATTGCTTAAGGGCTTTCTGCTACTTCACCATATAAACCCAACCTTTTTGAATTCCTCATTTCCCATTCCTCAATCCCATCCCCACTCCAGTGATCACACAGGAATTTATGTTGTCATGGTCTTCTGGACATGACTGCTTTTTGCCTGTATTGATGCCGACACAAAGACAAAGACTGCTACTAGGTAATTTTATGATTATTACAACCAGTCAGAATGATGTTTCTAAAAATAACCATCGAATAAGAAACAGCAGTTTCGGCCACAAAGAATAGGATTTCTGGAGCACTGGTTAAGGAATTTTATTCCTGAAGAGCTCCAAATCCACATGAAATTCCAAAGCCAGAGGCAGCATGGCCCTGCTGACACCTTGATTTCAGACTTCTGGCCTTCAGACTGTGAGACAATAAATTGTTGTTATTGTTGCCTCCCCCCACTCCCCCATTTGTGGTGCTTTGTTACCATGGCCTTAGGAAACTCATACAGCCCCTGTTCAAAATACTCCATTTATAATGAAAGGATTTCCAAGAAAGGCAATCATCTTATGGGCATAAGAGTTTGCGCCAGGAAAAGAAGAGGAAAGGAAGGAGGAAAGGCCTTCCCTGTGTCCTCCCTAGTGTCGAAGCGTCAGGCAGTTAGGAACGGCCTGAGTGGCTGTGCTCCCTTATTTGTTCACGTCCGCTGATGTTTCACAAACTAGTATTTGAAACATTTTCAGACAAAGATTTAGCACAAGTTTGTGACATGTAGGAAAGGACACCTGTGTGAAGTGATATTATTTCCTTGTAATATTTAAGGACAACCACATGGAACATTGTTACAAGAAGAAAATAAACTGATATGACATTGTTTCTTTTCAATTACTAGTTGAAATAAAAATGAGTGCCAGGCCCCACCTTGGCTACCAACAGCTGAAAACAGCAAGCCAGTGCACCTAGGAAGGCTCTCACAAGGAGTGTGGACCACTGCACGATTTCCAAATTCTGGATTTCACAAAAGGTCCAGAAAAAATTTCCTTGGAGCTGTGTATATAGTTAAGCTATAGCACTGGCAGAGAACTGAATTAGATTAGGAGTTAACTAGGCAAAGGAGGAGAAGGGATTATGGAGAGAAGAACATTCCAGACAGAGAAAGAGCATGTGCAAGTCCAGTAATCAATTCTTAATTCTCATCTTGCTTGACCTCTGAGCGGCATTTGTCACAGCTAATCTCTCCTTTGGCTGTGTAATACTTCCACACCTTTACTTCCTAGACGTCACATACTTGTGATCAACTACCTAGTTGACATCTAAAGCAAGAAAGAGTTCTTGGTAGTTTAAAAGTGATAAAAGTATTTTTAAAATATAATAGAGGATTAGAAGGTAAAGTAGAAGATATCACCTAGAAAAAAGAACTAAAAGCCAAAGTGACAAAAATTTTGATAAAAAGAATAAAAAATTTGACAATCTATTCAAGAAATTCAATAGTTTACTATTAAAATTATAGGAAAAGAAACTGGAGAAATGGAAATTATGAAAAAATAAGATATAACAATTTTCCATAACAAAACCCCTAGATCTCTATATAAAAAGGCTCTCTGATGCCAGCAGAATAATTTTTTTTAAATCTGTACCAATGCATGTCATTGTGAAATATCAGCCCTCTGCATATAAAGAGGAGATCCTAAAAGTTTCCAAACAGAAATACAGGGTAGCAGTTGAAGGAGTAATCATTAGAATGGCATATGGTGTTGGACTTTTCAAAATAGCAACAGCATAAGCTAGAAAATAATTCATTCAACAATGATTTATTAAGTGTCTACTCTGTACCAGGCACTATATTAGGTGCTGACAATAGAAAGATGTCTTCGAAATTCCTTCAAAATTCTGAGAAAATTATTTCCAACCTAAAATAAGATACTCTACTCAAGCAGACTAAAGTGTGTAAACAACAACCACTGCACCTCTTATGAACTCTTGCTCAAGAAGCTACTGGAGCGTGCGAACCATCAAAATAAAGCTTATAAACCAAGAAAAAGGAATTCGGGTGATAAAGGAGATAGACGAAGGGACAGACTTGCCAGGGTGACTGGAAGGGTTGTCTCGGGACAAAAATGGTCTGGACTCAAGGAGGGCTATCGAGCACTGGGGAAGGGCAGGGGAGATAGAACTCACTGATTACCTGTAGTGCTTAACCATTTTGAGAAGAGTTTCAAAATTCTATTAATTCTAAAATGCCAAATTGAAAGTGTTGGAAGCAGCAGGCTCTGGAAGAGAGATGTGAGGTGGAATACTTCTATTATACAAGTTGCATCATGATATTTGACTATTTAAAGTATGGTCACTTATTACTTAATAACAATAATAAGTCTACATTTTTAAAAGAACTGAACTAGAACGAAAATATCCCACTTAAGGTAAAAATAAGATAGTATTTTCCCTTTTTTTCTGAAACAATTTCAAAAAGATAAATTTGTTGTTTTGCTTTCAAATAAGCATGATGCTTTGTTTTCCAATTTCATTGTTACTGTGCCCTTTAGGATATTTTGAATAGAAGAACATCAGTTTCTACAAGCAGTTGGAAAGGCAGATTCTGCAAGGTAAGGACTGCAATGAAGTTTATGGCCTCCATAAACAATTGCATCATGCTACGCAGGCTGTATTTTCTTAAGAAGGAAGATAACATTTTCTTTATCAATGCAAGCCAAAACAGCCTATAAATTAAACAATGTCTGTCTCTTGGTTCACAGAGAACTACCATCCATCTGGAACCAAGCAGGAATGGAGCTAAATAAAGATGCTCTAAGTCAACATAAATTATAGGGAGAAGAATATTTCCACCTTAGGGCACCCATAGTTCTGGTCAGTTCCTTTCTTATACTTTGATATGCATGGCAGCCAACTGACTGGCTACCAGATGCCCAGAACATTTTTGTATTTACTCCTCAATTATAAAATTCAGTGGAAATAATAAAAACATGGTGAAAATAGATGACCGATCAATTTAAAGTTAAAATGCTACTGTTAGAGTTAAATGCTACTGTAAAGTTAAAATGCTACAAATTTCACAGTGTGCATATAGTGAGAACTCAAAGTCTGTAAAATCAAGGCGGTGGTAAAACCATAAAAAATTGCAAGCATTACTGTGTTCAGGATGTGAATAACCTTTTCACCCCAAGAAACCTGAATTCAAAGACGATTAACCACAGAAGTGAAAATATCTTGGGTGGTCTAACTCTAGATATTTGTTCTTAGTGTATCTGGCCAAAGCACGAAGCCACCAAGGAGTCTGGCATGATGGATGGTGTCTTCCTAGAAGATGCTTGGGATTACGCAGGTTGTTTTAAGTCAGACATGGGTGGAGTGATTGAGGCAAGAAGCTCCTGGAGAGGTTTACCATGTGCCAGGTCATAACTGGCCCTTTCTCTGCGAGGATGTTGTTTATAGAAGGCAGACTCCTTCAGAAACTCTACTTTTCTCCTATCCTCCTGCTAAGTACAACTAGAAATCTTGAATATTACATATAAACACACTAATGAGAATATGAAGGGCAGATATAGGAAGGCAGACCAACTAGGGACCTCAGGACCCAAAGAACAACACAGTGGCCTCAAATATCCCAGACTAGGTGTGAAGGAGATGGCAACCTGGAAACACCAATGGGTACAGACAAAAAAAGCCCCAAGAAAAGCTCTCTCTCTCTAGACGAAGCACCAGGAAATAGGTAGCTCAGCAAGAGAGAAGACATTTAAATAATAACTGCTCTACAACAGCCAAACACCACAGAAAAAAACTTTGGTTCCATCCTTACCACACCCATAAAGGCTGAGTGGAGAGCTTAGAGTTCCACCCTCACCAAGCTGTAACAAGGTGTCCCAGCCCCACACTCCCTCCCCACTGGTGCCAGGGTGGAGTCAGAGAAGGCTGAGCAGGAAGCTGGGACTTTTATTGCCACCAGGCCATGAGGAGGCCACTCTGTGGTATCAGTAGCAGTGAAGAAGGCAGTAGTAGGAGTGACCTCATGAGACATACCCCCCCCTCCCAGCTAGTAAGCTATCCTGGACTCTACTCCTACCCGGTAGTAATGAGGCAGTGCTCCCCTGCTTCCCTTGCTGAAGCCATGCCAGAAAAAGTCAGCTAAAACAGAAGGTTTAAATAAGATTCAGAGTCTCATAGCAAAATATCCAAACTCTTCAGGTTTCAGTCAAAAATCACTCATCATGCCAACAACCAGGAAGATAACAAACTAAATGAAAAATAATAATCCACGGAGCTGTATGCACCAAACAACAGAGCTAAAAATATATGGAGCAAAAAGTGATAGAACTGAAAAGAGACAGACAAATCTATAACTCCAGTTGGAGACTTCAACACTATTATCTCAACATCGATAAAACAAGTAGACAGAAAGTCAACAAGGATATGTAAGATACTCAGTAACACCCTTATCCAACAGGATCTAATCAATAGTCATAGACCACTTCGCTCAACAACAGCAGAATACTCATTCTTTTCAAGTGCCCACAGAATGTATATCAAGAAGGCTATATGCTGGGCCACAAAACAAACCTCAACAAATGTAAAAGAACTGAAATTAGACAGAATGTGTCCTGCAACCACAACAGAATCAAATTAAAAATGAATAACAGAAAGATAGAAGGAAGATCTCCAAATGCTTCAAAACTAAACAACACACTTCTAAATAATTTATGGGTCAAATATGAAATCTCAAACGAAATTTAAAAATACATTAAACTGAATGAAAATGAAATATAACGTATCAGAATTGGTGGAACATGGCAAAAGCAGTGCTGAATGGAAATTTATAGCAATAAATAGATACATTAGAAAATAGGACAAAATCTCAAGTCAAAATTATGACATGATTGTCTGTGTAGAAAATCTAAAGGTATCTCCAAAACACTCCTAGAACTAAGTGAGTTCAGGAAGGTCACAAGATATAAGATAAACATGCAAAAATCAATTATGTGTCTATATACTAGCAATAAATAAGTGGACATGAAAATTAAAAATACAGTGTCATTTATAATCGAGAGAGAGGGAGAGAGAGAAAGAAAGGAAGAGAGAAAAGCACACATAGGCATAAATCCAACAAAATATGTACAGGACAGATATGCTGAAAACTACTGTGGGGGACTGGATTGGCCACCCCAAGATATGTCTCTTTGGCATGAGGATTATTTGGGGCTGGTTACTTTTAGAAACTGCAGACATGAGAGAAATTCTGAAAAGTAGAATTTACTTACCCTTTGTTAAGAGACATTTACATTTGTAAAGGAAATCTCTATCCATAAAGGTGTCTCGCTCTCTGTATCAGGAAGAAGGGGGGATGACCCTATCTCTAGAAACTCTTAATCAATGTGGAAGGCAAGGACTTAAATCTGCATAATAACCATTCCCTTGATCGCTATGCTTTTCTGGTAATCTCCCATAAGTGACTCCCCCTACCCCCAACATCCTGCTTTGTCTTTAGCTTAGGATGGTATTTAAGTTGAGAGCTTCCATCATTTTGGCGAGTTACTCAGTTTTTCTGGGTCTCTCCCATGTCTACATGTGATAAAGCTTTGTTTAATTTTCTTCTGTTTTTCTGTCTCATGTGAATTTAATTCTGTGTCCGGCCAGAAGGACCCAGAGAGGGTAGAGAAAACACCTTTCTCCCCTACACTACCAAATGCCCATAAAATAAATTAAAGAAGATCTAAATAAACGGAGGGACATGTTGTGCTTAGGGAATAGAAATTGAACATAGTAAAGATATTAATTCCCTCAAAATTGATATACAGGTTCAATGCAATTCTTATTAAAATCTCAGCAAGATTTTTGTAGATATAGATAAAAGTTTCTTAAATTTTTATGAAAAGGCAAAGGGACTAGAAGAGATCAAGAAATTTTTAAATAAGAAGAAAGTGGTAGAGTCAGTCTACCTGATTCCAAGACTTATTAAATAGCTGCAGTAACAAAGTCTGGTAGTTGGCAGAGAGAGAAACATAAATCAATGGAACAGAATACAGAACACTGAAACAGATCCACCTAAGTACGCCCAACTGATTTTTGACAAAGGTGCAAAAACAATTCAATAGAAGAAATATAGCCTTTTGAATAAATGGTGCTGGCGCAATTGAGCATCAATGGAAAACAATGAACCTTGACCTAAATCTCACATCTTATATAAAAATTAACTCAAACTGGATCGTGGACTTGAACTTAAAGGTAAGATGCTAAACTACAAAACCCCTAGAAAAAATAAGAGCAAGTCTTCAAGATCTAAGGCTAGGCAAAAAGTTCTCAGACTTGGCATCAAAAGCAAAATCCATAAGGGGAAAAATTTTTAAGTTGGACTTCATTAAAATAGAATTTTTTCCCTGTTTCTCATTTCCCCATCCTCCACAATCCTTACCTTGCCTTACTTTTTAGAAATGATTTTAAGTAATGCTTAGTTCAATGGTGTATACATTAAACAGTTTCCATTTAAATCATCTTCCTCTCCAGCTATTTCTGCATACCATCCTTCTGTAGCCTGCTTTCCAAGATATTGTTCATTTCATCAGATTATAACTTACAAGTCCTTCCCTCATTTCCCAACAATCACACCAACCTTCAAACTGGTCCTTTGATCTTTGTCTAATAAAGCAACTTTTCTACCCTCTTTGTATGATTTTTATTTTCTAACCACAGGGTTTGTTATCTATTTCTCTTTGTGATTGAAGTATCTTTTTCATAGTCTCAGCCTTCATCCTCCTTTCTTTGGATTTCTCTATTTATTGCCAGGATTTTTAAAATTACACAAGTAACAGGAATAATAATTGCTGTCAATAATTCAAAGACTACAGAAGTTTTCAGAGAGAAATATGACAGCCTCAATTTTCTCACCTTCAATTCCATTCTCCTCCCCGGAGGTAACCATGTTAACATTTGTCATACATTCTTCCTCCTTTTTATCCTTTTTCTATGCATTTACGTATATATTTTAAAATAAACAAATGTCTTTTACGTTCCATAAATAGTATCACACTAAATCTAATATTCTGAAACTTCGTTTTCCATTTTAAGTTTGGGGATATTTTTACACCAATGCCTGTATGTCTACAGCTCTCTTTTTTAAACTACATATTATTTCACCACATGGAGCTACCATAATTTACCTAACTACTTCTTTATTGTTGGACAATTACAGTGTTTCCTTATTTTCACCATCAAAATTACTCTTACATTTTTGCACAAATGAGTAATTATTTCTTTAAGTTATACTCCCCAAAGTGGAATTGTTTGATATAAAAATAAGTGCACTCAATTTTGAGAAATACTGATCAATTTCAAAAGGCAACCAACAAAATGTAAGAAAGATTCAAAATATCTCACCAGCAATGTTCTGATAGAATAAAAATATCCCCATTATGGTAACATTTCCTGGATTGTCAGTGAAGCTGAGAAGATATTCATATATTTTTGGTACATTTTGTGGCTAACGTTTATTACATTTTCCTATGATAATATTATAGTTTTATTTACTCATCATTTACTTATAGTACTTCAAGTTTATCTTTATGTATGCTGTGAATTATTGGTTGTAATTAATTTTTTCCAAAGGAGACTCAATTTTCCCAGCATATTAAAAAAGGTATCTATTCTTTCCTTACTGATTTTAGAAAACTTCTTTATCATAAATTGAATTACTTGATATAAAGGAATTTCTTTCTGGAGTCCATTGTTTCCCATTTTTCCACCTGTGCTTGCTTGCCCTAATACCAAACTACATAAAGCCCAGATTTATAACATGCTTTGACATCTGGGGTAATTGTTCATCTTCAGAATTTTCTTGGTTATTTTATGCATGTTTTTTCCAGATAAGCTTAAGAATGAGCTTGTCATTGTATAAGAAAAATATTCTTGTGATTTTGATTTACAATGAATTTCAATATTAATTTTTCAAAAATCAGCATCCACAGGATTTGACTCTCCTCATACAAATCATGCTATGCTTCTTCTATTTCTTTAGATATTTACGGGGGGATCCTTTAGCAGAAGTTTATAATTTTATTCATTCAGTTCTATTAGTCCTCATTATATCTATGTTTAAGGCATTTATGATTTTGCGAATGGGATGTTCTTTTAGCATAAAATTTTCTAGTTGGTTATCATTGATGCATAGGAAAGTCACTGATTTTCATATGTTGGTCTTTTATTCAATCATCCTTCTGAATTGTCTTATCAATTCTGGTAGTTTTTCAGTTGTTCACTTGCAAATAATTATCCTTTTTTTGTTCCTTCCATTCAGAGATAGACAGGTATAGGTATATACATATACGTCTGAAACATACATGTATCTGATGTACACACACACTTTTATATGACATGTAACTTGTATTTGTCTTGACTCATTGCATCATTGAGGACCTCCATGCCACATTAGATTGTGATGTTGATAGTGGGCATTCTTATTTTTCCTAGAGGTCTATTTCATTGGACTTTACAGAAAAACACACTGGTTTTGTTCACTCCTCTTTTTTTTGTTGTCTAGTTGATTAATTTCTACTTTTAATTTTATTTATTCATTCCTTTTATTTTGACTGTGCATTTTTATTCTTTTTTCAGCTCTTTAAGTTTGATACTTAGTTTATTCATTTTACTATTTTCTTATTTTCTAGTACAACATTTATATATTATTCAGGCATCTTTTAAAGGGCTGCATGTTATAAATGTCTTACTTTTACTCTTTCTATTGAGGTATAATTGACATATAACATTATCTTAGTTTCAGGTATACAACATAATGATTCCATATTTGTATATATTGCAAAGTGATCACCACAATAAGGCTAGTTCACATTCATTCCCATACATAGTTACAATTTTGTTTTTCTTGTGATGAGGACTTTTAAGATCTACTCTCATCAACTTTCAAATGTGCAATACAGTATTATTTACTCTAGTGACCATGCTGTACATTACATCCCTATGACTTACTTATTTCACAACTGGAAGAAATGTCTTATTTATGTTAAGGGTATATCATATTGCTCACACCTGCTTAATGGGGTTATTACTCACATTAAGTTTTGAGGATGGGGAAGATGATCCTCGATAAACTCTGAGATTCAGGGAACCAAAGAAATATCCATTACTTTTCATGTTAATCATGAATCTAAGTCCGTAATGAGTTTCACAGAACCCAGTAGTTCCCGTGGAATGAATGGACAGAATTTAGGTTAGGAATCGTTGTCCCTGGATTTCCATTTGGGGACTTGATTATGGCTGCCCTACACCCAAACTGGCTGCATCTCTAGGTTTACCCTGTCATCTTTGTGGTAGTTTAAAGGTCAGGAAATTCTTTAGGAATCTTCAAAAAAGAACAAAAAACAACTTTTTTTAAATAGATAAATACACATAAAATAAAAACAGGAAACCAAAGATGGATATCAACACGTAGACAAACCACACCTCTGTCAACTCCTTGTTTAGGAAAAACATAAACCTAGGAATATTTTGTTGCTGCAATAAATGAAGCAGTCTCTTTAGCAATTCAGAAACATTGGAAAAGTTGATCTCTGTGCTATGAAGCATGGAATTTGGGTTTTACACCTGCTCTGGTAATCATCATTTTAGAGGCTGATTCAAAGGGAATCACAAAGACGCGTCTTCCAGGCTTTCATGTGAGGTTATTAGGGAGCTTAAGGAAAGATTCTAGAGCTTCCTGGGGAATTATTGATGTAAAATTTCCCATTGGCAGAAAATGACTAGGCAGTGTTTTTGTCTTCTCTCTACCTACCATTATCTTCAGCTGGGTTTTACAGATGCTATAACAAAGTAGGAATTATTTGGATTAATTTCCGGTGAAAGTATGGCATTTTACAAATTAGGGTCTTTCAAAACCCTAAACAATAATTCCTAAATGGTTATGGGGGACAAATCACAAGAATACTAGAATTCTAAGTGACTCTCTACTAGACTTCTAAATTTTATTATAAGATATGCTATGTATTAAAAAGTCATCCTGAATGTGAACGGTCTTATTCTCCACTCTCTGTTACATCTAGACAATTTTGAGAAGCCTAAACCCAGGTCTGCTGCTCATGAAGATGGGGAAGCTTGGATCCTGGAAGACTAGAGCAGGAAGGAGTGGGCAGACCATCCATACACCCAAGAGGAGATTTATCCTGAATGTCTAGCCCAGAAACTGAGCTGGACAACAAGAATCCTCTCCATGGCAATGGTGGCTAAAAACAATAAAATGAAAATGGATCAGAACAAAAATTATTCCCACCTGTACCTAGGAATATTTCTTGTTAAGTGATATCAAAAGCCCAGAGGAGAGACTTGAGCAAGGCAGGCTCCAACACAAGATTGCTCTTTCGACATCAGCCCTCCGCTACCCCAGCATTCTCATCTTACAAGCCAGTGACTTCAGGACACACAGCAAAGTTTATAAATACCTTTCCCTGTTCCCGTGCCTGTTTATATGTAGGGATATAATGACAAACAGAGGGACACATGGACTCTGTTTCGCAGCATAACACAACCATAAAATAATGTGACTCCCCCCTAATCACATTATGAGTGAGTCTTCTCTGGCCATTGACTTACATACAATAAGGACTCGTGCTATGAAATGCCTATAAATACACAATCTGTGAATAGTCTAGCTAAAAAGTCTGGTGAGAGCCATGACTCCTCTTACTGGTGGAGGCCAGGAAACTGCAAAGACAATAAACCTTGGTGTCTGCTCCAGGCTAACTGGCTGTGGCCAAGGCGTACTGTTCACATGTCACTTGGGAATCTGCCAGGCCATTAGTCATTATGCATTCTGCCCCAATGGTGCATTAGGAATGGAATGGGCTTTGAATATATTCAGAGGGAAGAAAGAGAAACACCAGTTTATATTCAGTTAGGTTAAAATTCTTTGGCCTTTCTCTTCCTGGGAAAGTTATACTTAAAACAACTGAAATCATTTTCAGCCAACCTTCAAAGTTACTTTTCTTGTAAAAGCTTGCAGTGGTTGTTAACAACTGATCAAGGAAAAGATGAAAGCTAAAGGAAATGGGAAGATTAACACAACAAAAATGGCAGATGTCATTAGTAGAACAATTAAACCCACCTCCTCAAATAATCTGCTTACTTTTTTCTTCTTATTCATCTCTATACCTTCAAGAGCCTTTCCCATTAACTGGTCTACCAATTAACACTATAATATAGTGCTCTGAGTACTATCTGCTTTACTGCCCAAAGAATCTTGGGATTGCATTTTTTAAGGAGAGTAGCTTTCTATAAGTAGTAAACCACAGAGATTAATAGTATCTCTATCTAAGACATGATAACAAAAAGCAGCTGACCGTTTTTTAAAAAACTCTATTTGGTTTGATCTCCAACAAGGACTTGACTTGCCTAGCAATTGAGTCACTTAGGTTGAGATATCCACAATGCTAAAAGCGTTAAACTGAGTGTACGAATCAGCCATGTTTACACAGATCATTCCAATCACTGCTTAATCAGCAAATAAAATCAAGATACAAATATGAATCTGTGAACATAGTTTAATGTGATTTTTGGTACATGTGGTAAACAGAAATTTTTCTGCCACAAATGACAGACATTTCGAACTATGTTTTCATAGAAATAGAAATTTCTTTTGCTAACATAATTAAAAATTCAGGGGCATACTAACTTCAAGTACTACAGGTCCAGGTACCCAGTGTCTCAAACCACTTTCTGTTTGCAGGTTTCTCCCTCTGATAGAAGAGAGCTTTTCATGAATTGAAATGAGGGCCACACTCTAAAGAAATTGTATTAAAAAAATGTTAACAGTGCCAACATTGAGAATATCTGACATATGGGGTAGATAACTTATCCACAATTACTTTGTCAGTAATTAGTAGAGCTGGCATAAACTTTTTTATAGAGGTATATATTACTGGTTCAAAATGTATCTCAAAATTTGTTTCTTGTAAGAGTGTTGTAAGTTGCTCTTTTCTCTATACTATTTTGTGTTTATTAACTTTCACATTCTGTGGTATTATTAAAACCACTCTCAGTTGATATAGACATTTTTGCAACAAAATGGATGGGGTGATATATATCAAATTCTAATCTGGACCTCTCTCTCCCCTGTTTAAAGCCATTAAGTGGGTCTCCATCAATACTAGAATTAAGACCAAGCTGTTACTTTGGTGTGCAAGGCTCTCCCTAATCAGGCCATAACTATCTCAGTTTCCTCCTCAGCCAGAATAATCACAAAATAAAATAAAATAAAAGGATGGCCACAAACATCTCTTGCTCCTGTCATTCTTATAACTTTCAATGGCACAGAAAAACAAGCATCCTTTGGTCTCTAGCATCCGTGTAACAAGTCTTTGGGAAGTTTCTTAACGTTTGCTCTGAGCCACTGTCTCCTCTTTAAACTAATTACCTTGGACATAGGGATGGCATTCTCATCACGTCCAGCCTAGGACCTTTGCCTACCCCTTTATTTGGGTGAGGGGAGTATATAGAGTACATGCTGATCTGACTCAGCCTTCCCAGATTAATTTCTGCCGACAGAAAGGCCTATGTTAGCAATGCTATATGCTTGCTCTGCTTTGATTGTAGACAGGCCAGCTTGGACAGAAGATAGTCCTTTCTTGAAGAACCAACTAGGCTTGTCCAAAAATTAAATTATTAGTCCCAAGTTAAATTTAGTAAGACAATACAGGGACTCAGGAACTAGAGCAGGAGATAGAGTTGGGAAGAGTTGGAAAAGAAAGACAACTCAATCCCCTGTCTCTTCCCAAACTCCTCCTGCCAGCATCTACCTTGCTTGACAATGGTAATAACTAATCCCCCTTTAAGGAGCTCTCAGCCAGCATACAAACTGGGACAAGGAGCAGGTTTATAGAAAGGGGAACATGATAGACAGCTCTACCATGTCTACATGGAAATAAGGGTTGCTCTTACCAGATATAAGGGAGAGAGATGCTGGACAAGCCAAAGCAAGATATACTGTTCATGAATATCATCATGGAAAGCATGACAAGCCTTTACCTATGCCTGAATGCGGTCTTCTTCTAAGTATTGTTTTGTCTCAGCCTAAACACTAGAGTATTCAGTTCAATTCTATATTATGCATTTTTTATGCAAGGTGACATGCTAGGGCTACAAAACCTGGGTGAAGATATTATCGTAGGGATATGAATTTTATCCTTCATGATTTCATATTACATAACAAATGTCATTAAGTGACTTCAAAACAGAAATAATAAATGAAGAGAGAATATCCATATAATGGCACATGTTATATGCTTTATAGATAAACACTTAGCTGCAAGGGGACATACAGAGAGAGAGAGAAAGAGAAAGAGAAAGAATCTAATCCTACACATAAATGATAAATTATTCACTCACTGATTTTCATAATTTTGCAATTGGAATAAGATTGTTTAGATATCTTTATCTTAAAATTATTAAGAATCAATCTGTAATGGAAATTTTAAAAATATACCAACAACCAAATTCTAATAACGTCAGAATCTAAATCAAATATCTTGACAATATGAAGCAGATGTTTAATCCATGAAGCTATTCTATCTGGGGATCTAAATGTTATTTGAGCCACCAAACTCTCCCTAGGTTTTTCTATTGAAGGGGATTTAAATATTGAGAATTGATATTTTAAAGTTTAATATATAATGAAGTTAAATGAAAGGCATAGGACCAATTTTTATATAATTTAGAAAATTTTATGCTCTCTCAACAGAAAGGAAACTCATTTTCAATTTTCCATAAAGAAACATGTAATATTTTTCTTCTCTTTTATGAAAGGAACATTATAATGTTTAGGTGATAACCCCAAAAAATAATAAATGGAAAAAGAAAAACTCTGACTTTAATGCTCTAAAAAAAAATAATATCACTTCCCATGGAATGTAGCCTCATATAAACTGGCTCCCCACTTACCTCCATTCCCCTGCTGAGGTCAGTTTCCTGCATCACTTTTCCCTTTAAAAAGTCTTGAATTTCAAAAAAAATAATAACTGTATGAATTATTTTATGCACCAGCAAAAACCCAAGTGAATACATTTTTGCACTTCTGTTTCCTAACTTCAGAAATTTATCTTCTCATATTCTTGCTTTCTTCATACTATAGAATAAAACTAGTATGGTGTGTATTTATTTTTAGCATGATCTTCAAAGTCTAAGCATTAGAGAGACTCAAGGATATCTGGGTAAGAAAAGTAATAAATACACAACCATCGTGTATATATAAGATTACATATAATCAACTTCATTTCATTTTAAGTGGATGAATACAAGCATATCTTAAGCTACTGAAACTGATTTTTATGGTAGCGATGAAAAGAAATGTTTGGAAAATGTATTCCAGCACAAAATACAGATAAATGAAGAGAAAGCAGTAAAAGGGAAAGAATTAGCACGTTTTGAAGCCTACTATGTACAGGGAACTATAGAAACAAATTTTCATAGTGAAAAGAAATACACCAAATAAATACTTTCTCAGTCTTCATTGAATCTGTACCAACTTCTATCATTTCTTTTAGATCAGGCTTAATTTCCTTCACACCTGGAGTTTACGAGATAAAACCAATTTGCTGAGTTGCATTTGTAGCCTGAAACCTGTCTTTCCCATTTTGTATGTCTGTCTATCTGTTTGGAGGATTTATACTTGGAAACCAGGAACTGAATTCACCATTTCCTAGGACACAAAAAGCATTCCCAAACACACACATAAATGTACTGACTCAAAAACAGATAAAAAGCCGTATAGCTACATGATGTGATAGTATTTACTATAAATTTAGGTGCCCTAATGTGTCTTAAATATTTCCAATTTTATTAACTATAAATAAGGAAAAGGGTAAATCAACACTTTGATAATTACACACACAGGTTATGACATGCAGAAGGTCATAATATCCCAATAAAGCTTAATCAGGCTCTCTCTATTTTTTTAAGAAAATATTTCCTTTTGCATTTTGGGGAAGGGGAACCCAATGAATTAAAATCAGCACTCAGGATTCTCTTGTTAACTCTGGACCATTTGTTCAGCTCCTGCCCTCCCTTAGCCTCTACAAGAGCTTAAGCAGCTCTAAGGGAAGTTTATTCAACTGCTTCTCATCACATCCACCCACGCAGATTTACATGCAAAGAGCTCAGGATGTCCAAAAACGTGGACTTTGAAAGCACAAAGGAAGAGAAAAAGATGGGGGAAAAGAGCGAGAAAAACATTTTTGAAATGTGTGCCTTCCAACTCATTTGTAATGACTGCAGCCTTTCCCACAGGTCATTTTATTGAAATTATTAGCTGTTAGAATGAAGTTTTGTTGTCATCTTTGGAGTATGTTGAGCTCACCAGGACACCTCACGCTTTTCAAAGCAAGAGAGAGAGGCAGGAAATAACTGCTATTCCATTTCTTTAAAATTTCCTGAATGTGATGATGAATTAAGGTGACTGTAGGTGCAAAAGGAATCCCCAGTGAAATTGATCTCTCAGAACCCTTCATAGTGGCATTTCTGTGTCACTCACCTTGGAGGGATTCTTAACACCATTTGTTTGCAGCTCCATTCACTTCTCAGCCTAATCTTAAATCAACTACTCTTTTCTATTTCTGTGTTTTGAAGCTATGGGTTCTTCCTGATCAGCCTCGGTCTACTTATCCATTGCTCAGAGGAAAAAAACTTAAAAAAATATTTAAGAGAAAATGCTTAAAATTAAAAGATGCTGGAGCAGAATCTTTTATCCTCACGACGCCTGCCAAATAAGGTTTCTTTTGAGAGAAACTGTCATCTCCCCAGTCCCTGGCAAGGCAAGCATCTCACAAAATCCCTTATTTAAAAGCGCTAGTGTTCTGACCATGTACATGGGCCCTCTGGTAGGAATTATTGGGCCAAGGAGGGTATACGACAGAAAGGAAACTGATCTATAGGGGGACAAACAACTTATGAGGTAGTCTAGCATTAGAACTTTACTCAACAGCTGCCACAGTGACTCTCTCTCAGGAATTAGAATTGGGAACTCAGAGAAAGAGTCCGTGAAGACAGCCACTCAAGAGTTAGGGAGAAAACTGAAGAGAAAAGATATACAGAAAGAAGCAGAGATAGAAAGAGTAGCAGATTCTTGTTAACTGCTAAAAGAGAGCCATTAGGTTATAATAACAATAATTATATAATAACATAATTATTACATTATGAATATAATGTAGTAATTATTATCCTCTATTAAAAAACCAGCCCTGGGACCCTGAATCATCTTCCATTTGTTGAAGTGTTTTCTGGAGGGCAATCCTCTCTGAGCATGAGTGGGTTTACCTGGGCTCCTGCGAGGCCTGACCACCATGGCTGAGAGATCTATTTTCTCTGGAAAGCCTTATAGCAAAACTCCCTGACTTGAATTACTCTGAGTGGTTTCTGTTACTTGCAACTAAAGAATCTAACTAACACCAGGGGTCAGTAAAGATATTGTAGTTTGAATCAGTGAGATTTTGTAAGTTTATGTAAAGTCAAATAAATGATCCGAATCTTGTCCACATAACTATAGGACAACAAAAAATTTAACAATATATTCATATATCTGAAATTTCAGTTTTCTCTTTTGCTTTTGACGATCCATCCAATTGTTCTTACTAGAAAGCTGAATGCTTTCCTTGACACTCCTTTCACAGTCACCCAAACCTAATGATTCTACTTTCAAATTATATCTTAAAAGCTTCTACCACACCTGAAATCCTTCAGCTTGACTATTGAGTCTGACTGCAAATATGAAAACCGCCTTCTAACTAATCACCATGGTTTTTCTTGCCTAAATGGTTTCCACTCTGCAATACATTCATTTAAGTCAGTCATGGGTTTAAAACTCTCCAATGTCATCTGGTTTCTTTTAGGATAAGGGCAAAATCCCTTATCATAATCTTCCAGACTCAAAAATCCTGGCTCTGTGAAAGCACTTCAGCCTTTGACTCCAAACTGCCCTATGTCTGTTCCCCAAATTATAGACTGTTCTCTTTTCAACCTCAAGGTCTTTTTTCCCATCCTATCCTTTCAGCTGAAACATTTCCTCCCACCCCACTACCTCCATTTCCTTCCTTCACCTGGCTTAATTCTTAATTCTAATGGCAATTTTAGAATCCCTGTTTAAGATTCACTTCTTCAGAGAAACCATTCTTGATGCTGCATTACAGTTCGGTTCTTTTGTTGCGTGGTTTCAAAACATCTCATATTATTCATCCATGGTATATATTACATTTGTGACTATACAGTCATTTGGGACTCCAAGTCATTTAGTCTTGTAGGATCACCTTCCTTTAATATCCATAAATAGAATTTAGTTCCTGACTTTTAACATTATCTGTAGCTTGTTAGATAAATTCTCCTCCAAATCTCAGATAGGTTTGAGATGGTTGAATGTAAAATATAGGCTGTGTAATATCAAAATTGACTTTGTGGGACTTGAGGGATCCCAATAATATTTTCTTTCATAATGAATAATGTGATTTCATAGATTTTGCGGAATTTGTAAGAGTTGTAAAATTTACATTCTTTGAATTTTTTCATAATATCACACATGTAAGAGTTGGTCAAGAAGGAAACAGGGAGTCGGAGGGGGAAAGATTTCAAATATTCATAAATTTCAGAAGTGCCTGATATTAATTTCCCTTTTCCTGTAAATAAATAGTAAATATATGTATGTAGAGTAAATACCACCTTGATGACAGACAAATCTCACTTCCTCATTAATAAGACCTTAAATAAGAATTTTAAGAGAGACCAAAAGATCATTGGAAAGGGACAACCATTTGATGGTTGAGAGACAGGCTCTCTCAGAAGCAAACAATAGCATCCTCTGAGTAACAGCACAGAGAGGCATACACTTCTGAAAGGCTGTGAGACTGGTGCCCACCACAAGCAAAGTTTAAGTACCCAAAGAAAAGGTGCCATTCTCCAGTATAATCAAGTCCAAATTGTGTCCATGAGAGTGCAAATGTGGAGAGACATGCCTTTTCAATGCAACTGAACCAAGTCTAGCACAACGATAACCGATTACCAATTTGGGAAACAAATGTCATATGCGTTAAGGCAGAAAAAAGGAAGTTCAAATATTTAACCAAAATTGATTATGCTAAGATAATCAACATGAGTAGGGGTCTGAAGGTTGTTACTATAATTGGACCCTGATTTGGAAAAGTACGCTTCACGTTTCGATAATAAGATCCTTTTCTATTATTCTGTATAATGTGCTCTAGAATTTCTGACTGGCCAATTTTCCTCCTGAGTGTCTCCCAGCCTCTCACCACATTGTTGGATAGCTCTCTGTTTCCTTGTCTCTCTTGGGTCCCTAAACTACTGTTTTCCAATGTCTCAAAAAATTCAATATTTTTCCAACTTTAATATGTCAAGCAATTTATTTCTAACTTTGGCTCTACTTGGTTTATTCAAGCTTTCTATCAACATTTATGTTTTCTTGTAGGTATACTTGTATGATTTTTTGTCTTTTTAATGTCTCTTTTCTCCACTTGACTACAAGTTCTGTGTGGCTAGTAGCCATATCTGTTTTCTTCTTTCTGAATCTCTAGCAGTTAGCATGGCAAGAATAAAGTAAGAGCCCAATATATATTTCTTGCTGAATAAACTAATGTATTGGTACATCTCCTTAGCACGGATTGCAAGATACTGCTGACACTCTCCTGGCAACCACTCCCCAACAAACACTTTTTAGGATGTGAGTACTAGTCTAGAATGACAATGTTCCCTTTGATTGTAGAGTATACAGGAATGATGCTTAGGACTACATTAAGAATGAGAACATGGCTGGTCTGCAGACCTGGATCTGGCTCCTTGAAATTTCCTGTGGCCTCACCCACAGCCTGACCCTGGGGCAGTCAAAAGTAGCAGAATGAGAGTGGAAAAGCTAGATAAGCTGAGAAGAAACTCACATTGAAGAAGAAGAGGCCCACAGGGATGTAATAAACACTCCCAAATAATGATATGGACAGTTGTCCCTTAGTCATAACTAGATGTCAGGATTGCAAGATCTCACAACACTCTTTCACTGACCAGCTTATCAACTAACACAACAAACCACCACAAATGTGAAAGTTCAGTAGCATTAGCTCCATTTTACATGTGAAGAAACAAGGCTCAGGAGTCAAAAAACTTATCAAAGATCTAGCTGATAGCTGGGGGAACCAGAATCTGAGCCCTCGTGGGTCTGACCTTTTTCCTTCCACCTCATGCTCTTGATCATGTTTCCACCATAGGCAGAAATACGAAGAAGAACAAATCAATGCATATAAATGATGCTGCTGATTTTTTTAAAACAACATCTGTTGGACCAAGGGAAATATCACCTAGTATTTACTTTAAATCAGTCTAGGCAGTTTCATTGTGAAGATGTTTCTGATCCAAAAGTTTGTCCACAATCAAAAGAATGGACAGAATTGTTTGCTAAACTGTCATGTATCCTTGCTGTTTATTGTGATGTTTTGCAAACTAGAACTGAAACTCCCCTGGAAAGCTTTCTCATCAAGTATCTTCTTAACAATGAAAATTCCATGAGTTCAAAATGAAGTATGCGTTGTTTCTCAAATTAGAAAACCAAAAACATTGAAAGGATTTATTTAAGTTTTGGTCTAGACACTCGAAATGAAATAGAAGATTGAAATCATTCTATAAATAATTTTAAAATAAATATAACCTTATATATAACATTTCCTCAATTATCTAAATATTTAGGTGAAACTGGTTTTTAAAAAGAATTATTGTATCTAGAGATTTTCCCATCTATTCATTGGAACTGAGGATGCTTTTTAAAAGTAAACCTTCTTAATAAACACTTTCAAGGAAGAACAAGTGATTAAAGTGTAAAAAGTTCTGTGGCTGCTGTGTTATTGTATCTGTTTGCATCTGTATTGTCACACAAGTTTCTTTGTTTCAAATGTGACTTCATTTCAAATGTCAATATTATAATGATAGAAAATGTCCAGTATTGACAATTACAAGTTAGGTTCAAATATAAATAACACATTACTTCCAACAAGCCAAATCCTTGTATTTTATTTCACGTGGGCAGTATTTCCTCTCTTCTGTTTTCACTGGACACTTGCCTGCTTTCACAGTACCATGCACCACACATCCTGTTTATTAGTTTAAAGGAGTTTAACAAGGGGATTTGTTTTATGTTTTTCTCTGTCTAGCAAAGTATAATTTACTACTCCTATAAAAACTGGTTTCCCCTTCTGTAACACCGCATACGTTGTTCCATCACCTTACTTACCATCATCCATGTTGACTTTCCTTTTATGAACATCGCCCACTAGCAATTTTATTGTCAATCTGATTTAGAACTTAAAATATTGTTTTATCCACTTTTTGGGAATTCGAAATATTTTTCAATTGCATATTTTGTTTATCATGCTCTTCAAAAGAATCCACTTGTATCCAATTCTATCGCAATGTATGAATTTGTCTTTACTGTAGGGACTCTTACTTTAGGTTTATGATTCTTAGCAAAGTGGAGGGAGCACATCTTGCTTTAATGTAATTTCAACATAGTCCCTAGCACGATGGCTTGAACAAACTAAATACCATTACACTGATGTCCTATTTACAGAAAAGGTCTTATTATTTAGCATTTATGTAAACTGCTTGCCTAGTTCCCTTAGAGACCCACGAATGCAAACTAAAAATATGCCCTATCATTTCCCCTGATGTTACCACTACTGAGTCTCTCTCTAATGGTCCTGACATACCTTGGAGTAAAGAGCAAAGAACTATAAGTGCCAGCCCGTGTGACATTGCACACAGCTAATGCACCTCCCTGGAGCTAAGAGATTATATTTTTTCTCTCCTGGAGCCAATCACACTCTCTGAACAGTGGTACGCAGGGATATATTGGAAACACTTAAATTCTTCTCCCCAGAGTCTTCATCCTTTCAAATGTTTCACAACAATGATTCCTGGCCCAAGGCCATGTCCCCAAGAAGAAAATAATCTCTCTTAATCAAAATAAAAAAAAATTAAAAAGTCCTGTCTTCAGACTCTTTAACTTCCCCATTTCATACTAGAAGAATAGCTTCATTTGGCTAGCCACATGGAATGCTGTTTTCCTGGCTCCAAATATTATGAAGACTAAATTCAATTACATAATGAACCATATGATGTGGATACTGCTAGAGCACTATGTGGGTCAATGGGACTAAGCACAAATAGAATAATCAAAACCACAGTTAGTGTGGAATGCTCATTTGGGCTTATTATGGAGGCAGTGATGGCAGCTGTGGATACTGTTAGAGTGAATCATTCTGATTCTATTCTGATCCTATAAATGAGCTCCTGTATAGTGCGAGGAAGAATGATACATTCAGTTTATCTTAGATGCAAAGAGTACATAGGGAGGCAAGGAAACAGGAAACCATTAGTAGAGAATTCCCATTCTAAACCTCCTTCTAGACCACTGGCTCTGGTTCACGCTTTCATTGCTGGTTGAATCAGCTTTTATCAAAAGGGTAGGGTTCAAAGTTAACACTTTATGGTGACAAAGATCTGAGTTTCCTGTGACTGCTTTTCTCAAAAGGGGATATTGTAAGAGAAGCAGCGTGGTGTAAAAGCTGAATAAATGGAATCAATCTGCCTGGGTTCAAATCCTACATTTAACAATTACTATCTGTGTGATCTGGGGCAAAATACCTAAACTGTGCAAATTTCGGCAAATTTCCTTTTCTGTACAGGGAAGTAAAATTAATTCTACTTCTCTCAAAGTGTTCTTATGGAGATATCCATATAAGGGACTTAAATAGTTGGTTTTTAGTAAGTAATCAGATTTAAATTGTTGTTGTTTTTGTAATTTAAATCTTCATGAATACCGTATTCCTCTGTAGGTGTAGAAACCACCTCAGTTAGGGTGACCAACCATCCTGATTTGTCAGAGACTGAAAGGTTTCCTGGGCATTGGACTTAGAGTGCTAAATCTGGGGACGTTCTGGACAAAGCAGTAAGAGTTGGTCACCCTAACTCAG
Source organism: Equus quagga (assembly GCF_021613505.1). Lineage (NCBI taxonomy): Eukaryota > Metazoa > Chordata > Mammalia > Perissodactyla > Equidae > Equus > Equus quagga. The sequence continues at coordinate 87,899,675 of NC_060273.1, forward strand.
AAGTAATCATACTACGCTGGCAGTTACGGGCCTTTTGGTTTCTTTCCAACTAAGTACTATCTCTATGACTTGTATTCTTTGCCCTACCTAGCCAAAAAGGACTTGGAAGTGTAATTACTAACAACCCCACTAGCTGGGAAGAAGTGGAAACTACAGTATTCACTGAGTAGGCTTAAACATTCTGTGAAGGCAGAATCCTTTTTCAATGGAGAGAGGACTCTTTAAGAAAGAGATAGTGACTGATGTAATTTTTCTCTGCTTATTAGATTTTTTACAATTGTCCTTTTGTTTCATTGTTAACAGAGTGGTTGCTAAGACAATCCCTTCTGGATGGAAGCAGAAATAAGATGCTGATGGAGCTGCTATTCCTCTCTACTACTCAGCCATCTGCAGAGAAAGGTATTTCGTGATTGTCTTTCCCTTTTGGGTGGTCATAGGAATAAAAGAAAAAAATATATTAGCTGCTCTGGAACGGAAGATGGGAGTGAGAAAAGGAAGTGCTGTGAAAGACATTTGTCTAAGGCTGATCTTTGGGGAAACTAGGGGACTTTGTTATTGTTTTGTTTTGTTTTGTTTTTGTTTCATCTGACTGTATTTTATACATTATTAAAGCATTTGTTAGGATTGTGACATTTTCAAAAGGCAATTTCATGAAAAGATTTGGGCATACAATATAAAAAATGTTCATTTATTATGTTCATCAGAATGAAAGATTTCCTGGTTTCTGTCTCTCCAATCAGCCATCAGCAGCTGGAAAGGCCCTTGAGTCCCCTATATTCATCCCTGATGACACCTGAGATATAAACCACAAGTTACCTCTTAATGGCTTGTCAACAGAACTCACTTACAAAGCTGGAAAGTAATGGAGTTCTTTCTTGCAGATGGCCAAATGCCATTTTTGCATACCTAAGCAACTCTACTTCCCAGGTGGTTATGCTAGACATTGATGTGTTCATGAAAATGAAAATAACTCTTGTACAAGAATTATTTCTTGATGGGAATGTGACATTTTCATTTTTTAAATATTTAGCAAGTAACTTATAGTAATAATTGTAATTAAATACTACCATGTAGCAGACAGTAGGCTAATTGCTTTTAGTATATTATCTCATTTATTCCTCACAACTATCCAGAAAGTATTAGGAGTTCTTCCAGACAGATGACAAAATTGGGAATCATAAAAGAAAAGTAATTCACTCAGGTCTCACTGAAAGAAGTTAGCAGAATCTGACTTTGAAATCAATTTGACTGTCTTTAACACCACAATCTTACCCACACCTTACATTCTCCTGCTACTTAAAAACACCTCTAATAGATACAATTAGACATACAACAAGAATGAAACAGAATGTCCTCTATAAGAGTAAAATATTTTAGTAAGTTATAGCATGGTCACAGGAAAAAACTTCTCTTTGGATAAGGAACTTAACCTTACTGAGTCTTAGTATCCTCCCTAACAAAATGAGAATACTAATTTCCAGTGCACAAGTTTGCTTTTAGGCTATAATGAGAATGTATGTAAATTAAAAGTGATGCTTAATGCATGTAACAGTGCTATCTGTGACCCACTGTCCCACCCTGGTCCTTCTACACGGTCAGTTCATGCAGGAATAGAGTTCCTTCCCATCATCTCAGTGGATGCCAAGGGCTCTTCATCACCTTTCTGGCTGTGCTGAGGAGCATCCTCTGGAAAATGATCTTGTGGAAAAGCTGGACTATGGCAGAGCAAAGACTCCAGGTGCTGAGTTGATGTACGCTCCCAGAAAAAAAAGGAGATAGAGGAGTGGTAAATTGGTGAGCCTGATGATCCAGAAGGATCTCACCCACATGAAACAGGCCAGGCACTTGACTGCTGACCACTCTGATTCTGAAGTCTCCCTTGGTGTCCCTGTCCTCCATCTTGAGCCACTCTCCTCAGCTCCTGGGCAAGGATCATGTCTCTAAGACCCAGTCCCAGTTTGTGGCCCGAAGCACATCGGTTACCTTCTTTCGAGTTTCTGCCTTCATCTTTCTCTGTCACCTGATCAATCTCATTTACTCTCTACTCTCCTCTCTCTTTCTTGTCCTCTCATCTAATTGCCCTCAATGGCCCAACAGAGTGGCTTCAACAACTTCTTAAAACATTGTGCTCAAGTTTTGAGGGCTAAAATTGTAGCTGTCAGAAAATTAGCTCTCTTTTCCTCATATCCTACCATAAATTCCAATGCCTTTTCCTTTTATCCACTCTACTCTATTTATCCATCAGGCATAACCCAAATATTATCGGTCTGAAAATTTCCCAAGTCTACTAAAGGAAAAAAATCTCTTCCTTCATTGGAAACTAATAGCCTTTTGGGCAAAATTTCATCATGGCACTTATCACTATTCATTATAACCATTTGCTTATATGCCTCAGTCCTAAAGAGAATGTAAATTCCTTAAGAAATGAAGCATGCCACAGTTGACTCTGTATCATCAGGGTCTGCCAAGGGAAAAGCTAGGGGCTTTCCTTCTTTATTGCTGCTTCTTTGTTCTTATACTGATTGGTCTCAGAGAAAGAGCAGAAATGCAAATAGGATAGTCAAGAGTTTCAATCAAAAATTTTGTCTATGTTTCTCTAGAAAGTAAAAATTATCAGTAGGAGAATAAATAGGTAAACAAATTATGATATGTCCATTCTATATATCCATTATGATATACATTCCATTCTATGAAATATTATAGTATGAAGTTAAGTAGAATAAAGCATATATATATATATATATATATAACACACATATATATATGAATTAGTGTTAAAAGTTACCTTACATATTATTAAGTGGAAAAAGCAATCATAATATAATTGTTTGACCATGATACAAGTTATACGATTTTTAAAAATCCAGATAGGTGCAAGTAGGAGAGGATGAAGAATACATCTGAACAATTCTGTATGCATGCAAGTTAGTTTTAGTATAAAAAGAACTTGAGGCACATAATGTTTAAAAGTGTAACTTTGTGACGTCAACTGAAAAGGGTGAAGTGGAGCTATAAAAGAGCAGAGTTTTTGCATGCTATTGCCTGGGTTCCATCATGTAATGGTGAGCACTCTGGACTCTGAAGGTAAGCTTGTATAAAGTCAAATTACAGTGTTATAATTTAGAATGTCAGATGTAATCTCCATGGTAACCACAAAGAAAATAGCTATAGAATATACACAAGAGAAAATGAGAAAGGAATTTAAATGTTTCATGACAAAAAATCAACTAAACACAAAAAAATATACTAATGCAGGAAATGAGGAATAAAAAAGCTATAAGACATTTGGAAAACAATAGCAAATGACAAAATTAAGTTCCTTGTTATCAGGAACTACTTTAAATGTAAATGGATTAAACTCTCCAATCAAAAGACAGAGACTGGTAGAATGGGTTAAAAAAAAAAAGTGACCCAACTATATACTGTCTACAAAAGACTCATTTTAGATCCAAAGACACAAATAGGTTGCAAGTGAAAGGATGGAAAAATATTGCATACAAATAATAACCAAAAGAGAAAGGGGGTTGTTAAATTATCAGATAAAATAAACTTCAAATCAAAAAAGGTTACGAGAAACATAGAAGGATAATATATATTTTTTGAAATTTCAATAAAGCAAGAAGATAGAGCAATATTAAACATTTTCTGTAACAGATTACCAAATATATGAAGAAAAATCGACAGAATTGAAGGGAGAAATAGGCAGTTCTACAGTGATAGTTGGAGACTTCAATACCCCACTCTCCATAATAGAACAACCAGACAGTAGGTAAGTAGGGAAAAAGTAGACTTGAACAACACAGTAAACCAACTAGATCTAACAGACACATACAGAATACTCTATCCAACAACAATAGAACACACTTGCTTCTCAAGTGCACATCAGACATTTTCCAGGATAAACCATATGTTAGGCCACAAATGAAGTCTTAAGAGATTTTAAAAGATATACATCATACAAAGAATCTTCTCTGACCACAACAGGGTGAAGTTAGAAGTCAATAACAAAAGGAAAACTGGAAAATTCACAAAATTGGGGAAATTAAACTGGAAAATTCACAAAAATTGTGGAAATTAAACAGTACACTTTTAAACAACCAGTAGATCAAAGAAAAAACCACAAGGGAAATTAGAAAATTCTTATAGCAGATTGAAAATGAAAACATAACATACCAAAACTTAAAGAACACACTGAAAGTGGTACTAAGGGAAATTCATAGCTATAAATGATTACATTACAAAACAAAAAAGATCTCAACCCAACAACCTAACTTTACAACTTAAGGAACTAGAAAAAGAAGAAAAACTAAACCAACGCTAGCAGAAGGAAAGAAACAAAGATAAGAGCAGAAATAAATGAAAAAGAGAATACAAAAACAATAGAGAAAATCAATGAAATCAAAAGTTGGTTCTTTCAGAAGATCAACAAAATTGACAAACTTTTAGTTAAAAACAGACTAAGAAAAAAAGAAAAGATTCAAAATATTAAAATTAGAAATGAAAGTAGGGACATTACTACAATTCTATGGAAATAAAAAGGATTATAAGAGAGTGCTATAAACAATTGTACACCAACAAATTGGATAACTTAGATTAAATTAGGACAAATTTCTAGAAACACAAAACTTACCAAGACTAAGTCACACAGAAATAGAAAATGTAAATAGATATATAGCTAGTAAGGAGATTGAATCAGTAATAAAAGATTTCTCAATAAAGAAAAGCCCTGGACCTGATGGCTTTGCTGGTGAATTCTACCAAACATCTAAAGAAGAATTAACACCAATCCTTCTCAAACTTTTTCAAAAAAATGAAGAGGAAGGAAGACTTCCTAACTTATTCTTGGAGGCTAGCATTTCTCTGATACCAAAGCTATACAAAGACACTACAAGAAAAGAAAACTACAGACTAATATCCCTATTGAAAATTGATGCAAAAATCCTCAACAAAATACTAACAAACCAAATTCAAGCAGCATATTAAAAGGATTATTCACTGTGACAGTGGGATTTATACCTAGAATGCAAGAATGGTTCAACATACAAAATTTGATCAATGTAATATACCACATTAACAGATTGAAGGAAGAAAGCCACATGATCGTCTCAATTGACGTAGAAAAAATATTTGGAAAAATTCAACACCATTTCACAACAAAAACACCTAACAAAATTAGGAATAGAGGAGAACTACCTCAACATAATAAAAGCCATATATGAAAAATCCACAGTGAACATCATACTCAGTGCTGCAAAACTGAAAGCTTTCCTTCTAAGATGAGGAACAAGGCAAGGATGCCTGTTTTTGCCACTTCTTTTCAACACAGTAATGGAAGTTCTAGCCAGAGTAATTGCACAAGAAAAAGAAATAAAAGACATCCAAATTTGAAAGAAAGAAGTAAAATTATCTCTGTCCACAGATTATATGATTTTATACGTAGAAAACCCTAAAGTTTTCTCGTAACAAAAGTTGGAACAATAAATGAATTCAGTGAAGTATAAGAATCTAAAGTCAACACAAAAAATCAGTTGCATTTATATACAATAAAAACAAACAATCCAAAAAGGAAACTGAGAAATCAATTCTACTTACAATAGCATCAAAAAGAATAAGATACTTAGGAATTAACTGAGGAGGTTAAAGCCTTGTACAATGAAAACTTCAAAACATTGCTGAAAGAAATTAAAGAAGACACAAATAAAGAGAAACACATCCCATGTTCATGGATTGGAAAACAATATGGCAGTTCCTCAAAAAATTAAACATAAAATTACCATTTGACCCAGCAATTCCACTTCCAAATATATACCCAAAAGAATTGAAAGCAAGCTCTTAAAGAGGCATTTGTACATACATGCTCATAGCAGCATTATTCACATTATTCATGCTAAAACATGAAAGCAGCTCAAATATCCATCAACAAATGAATTGATAAGCAAAATGTGATATATACATATGATGGAATATTACTCAGCCTTAAAAAGGAAGACAATTCTGACACATGCTGCAACATGGGTAAAGCTTGAGGACATTATGCTATGTGAAACAAGCCAGTAACAGAAAGACAAATACTGTGTGATTCCATTTACATGAGGTATTTAGAGTAGTCAAAATCACAGACACAGAAAGTAGAATGTTGGTTTCTAGGGGCTAGAGGAAGAGAGGAATGGAGACTTATTGTTTAACGGGTATAGAGTTCAGTTTTGCAAAATGAAAAGAGCCCTGGAGATGGATGTTGGTGATGGTAGCACAATACTAATGTATTCAATGCCACTGAACTGTATACTTAAAAATTTTCAAGATGGCAATTTTATGTTTTTGTATTTTACCACAATAGAAAACAAGAATTTGAAAACTTAGAATCTATCTTTCTCAAATTGTCACAAATACTTTCTCATACACCCTCTCATACCTGTGCAATAAACACAAACAGATAGGGCTATTTTCCCATTTCATAAGTGAAAGGACTGTGCAAATGAATTGAACAAATTACAATCTTAACAGTTATTTTTGTAGGTTATTAATCATATGTGTATCACCAGACATTAAAATTTGAAACTGTGAATGTCATGTTCATATCAGCCTTAGCCCTAGGAATTTCATGCATTCATCCGCATATTTGTCACATATTTTTTAACACCAAGTACATGCCCACCGTATACTGGAAGAATAGCAGTGAACAATTGCTTTCATAGACCACTTTCCAATGGGGCAAGAGAGGTATTAAGTCTTTATAAATAAATACATAAAATCAGGTAGTAAGTGCTAATGAGAAAAAATGTTGCAAGGTAAGGGAATACAAAGTGGCTGAGAGTGCTATTTGAGATAGAATGGTGGGGAACGATTTCTTTGGTATTTAGAAGAGGCGCATAAATATATTGAATAGAAGCTGGCATGCGGCTAAGGAGAACATTCCAGGTGGAAGAAATAGCAGTAAAAGCCCCAGAAACAAGAACATGCTAGTAATGTTCAAGGAACATCCAGGAGTCACGTGCATTTGATGCCGAGGGAGAGTAACGGGAGATGAAATCAGAAAGGCAGTAGGAGTCTGGTTCATATGATCAGAAGGGCCATTGTGATGTTTAGGTTAAGGTGGGTAGTAGCAAATTTAAAAGAGGCAGTCAGCAAGGTTGTCTGCTTTTCTTCCACATATTCCCAACTCAGGTGCATGAGTTTTTCCAAGGAGATAAGATGACCCCAGAGAGCAGATTCTTGAGGTTATATGCAAAGAGTGCAATGTAAAATTGGGTTAAGGATCAAAATGATGACATAATGGAGGTGGCAGACAGTGAAGAATTATTAAGTCCAGTGGACTGGAAGTCTCTGTGAGGGTGAAGAATTGTTGGATTCATTGTTAACTAGTGTACGTTAGTTACGGAAATATAGGAGATGGCTGTTGAAGAACAGGATGCTTAAAACTGAGTTTTGGAGAGTCACTATTATTTGTAATAGCAACTTCTAGGATATGATTGAAAAAACTCTGAACTTAGGAGTAGGGTTGGTAGTTTGATTTAAGGATCCTGAGGGTATTCTCAGGGGTGTCAGAAGTGCAGAATCATGGCTTAAGGAAACCAAGGAGAGATTGGAAGTGAAAAAAAAAAAAATCATAGAATGGTGGTCTGAAGGGCTGAGAGCGGAATGGGAGCCATGTAGCCCAGGATCTAGCAGGATCGCTGCAGATTGGCTCAAATTCACTATTAGATCCTTTTGATGGGAAGCCTTCTTCACTATTAGCACCTGAACACCAGGCAGAGGGAAAGACTCATGATATGCCATGGCCTGTGGTTGCCGCTGTAAGTAGAGAATCTGCTATAGTTTCGAAATGGGACAGTATGAAATACACAAAGGTACTGATCACCTAAAAGGAAAGAGGGAAGGGTGCTGACTCTTCAAGGCAAATTCTGGCGGTCATTAGCAATGTCAATAACCTTCCCTCTGTTGCAAAGAAGTGCTTCCTGTTGCTGCTCTACAAATGGTTGTTAAAGCTTGCAGTTGGAGGTATTTTTTTTTCTGTCACTCTGTGTAGCAGTGGTGATCCAATAGTGACTAACTAGGCTAAAAACAATGTTCATTACACTGTTTTATTTTTATGGTAGACAAAGTAAGTGGAGAATATTGTTGCTTGTCATTGTACAGGTGGGGGAACTGAAGTTGAGAGGTATTAAGTGATTTGCCCCGTTCATATATCTACCTCATATTCAGAGGCAGAACTTGGACATGAAATCCAACATGTTTCACTCCAAAACGTGTGCTCTTAACCTCTGTTCTTCACTGCTAAGTTCTTCATAAAATAAAGTAAAAGCAACTAAGAATGCAAAAGAACCATGAAGCAAGAATTGGAGTGTTTATTAAGCAATAATTTACACTTCCTTTGTGCTTAATAGAATAAAGACAAGGTATCAAGTAAATAAAATGGTCCCTAGGAAACTACAAGGCAATTTGGTCTAAAATAACTCTCCCAAATTTAACACTCAGTATTTAAAAAAATCAAAATGAACATTCTAATCGGATTATCTTATGAGGCAATTTTGGTGGCAATGCAGGCGTTGCTCTGGTTTCTCCTCAGGTCTCGGGAACATGTATTCTATCATCAATAGCTACACAGGATATATGGCAAAAAGATTTGGATGATTCATTAAATGCAAAGCTTTGGCAGCACATATGGGGAAGTGTTTATAAAGCAGTTTGGGAAACAAGACTGCAACAAATTCAGGTTAATATTCTTCCCAGAACCTGCTGGTCCCCATCCAGAGAGGGTTATAGACAGATACTTCATTTTGGAAATGCTGAAAATGCAGAGCTGTTACTCTTTGTTACCTCAGTTTGGTTCTGATCCTTACCTAAAGCAGTAAGCCTAAGTCCTTTTTATCAATACTAGGTCTTTGGGTGGGTAATTCTAGAACATAGCACATTATCAACAAAACAATAATAGGTACTTTGTTTTAAGCTCTGCAACCAATATTTTGGACAGGGAATAAACAGTGCTGACACTCAAACCATGAAAAAAACTGCCAAGACAGGATTGCTGACTGAAAGAGTATTAGGTGGAGTTTAAATCGTTTTTAAAAGGCAGAGTCTGGACTCTCACTGGTTCTTGACCAATAACTTTGGCCAAAGAATCAACTTTACTTCATGCTTTGCCTCCAAATTTTACCTCATGTTATATGGGAGATTGTCGTTATTTAAATTATACAAGCTACCCTGAGTTTGCCAGGAGCTCTTTGTCACCCTCTTTATAGAAGAACTAGCTAAATGTTGGTCAAATTTTAATAGGAAATAAAAGAGAAAAACATTGCTGTCTCTCTAGGTCATTGGGGTAAAGAGAATTTGGGGACAATGAGGAATCGCTGGACCCAATACTAGCAGGCAGACAAGTTCTGCTGAGTTTTGAACCTCGTTAACTCCTTTCAGTTTGTCCTCTGATCCAGGCTGGCCCGAGTGAGTTCCAGCAAAATCTGAGGAATGTCAGGTGATGCCTTCTTCAGTCAGCAACCAGCAGGAGTTCTGGCGACCAGCCACAGCAGCCTGCTTTGGCATTGATGAAGGGTCTGGTCATGAGACTAAACTCCACTCACAAAGTTCTTGGAAGGGAGAGAAGTTTCTCTGGCCGCCCAAGGTGGCTGCCACGGGAGGTAGAGGGCATTTCTGGGGAAGCCGTTTGCCCCACTGCCCTTCTAGAATTGGAGGCTAACCCTGGCTTTAGTCTCATAGCGATTGTGGTAAGAAACCGCCATTGCTGCTGTGAAGTAAGCTATACGTGTGCAGAGGTCCACATGTGCCTGCCATTATGCTGTAATGTTCCATCAACTCTCTGGGAGTATGTGTCATACACAATCATGAACCATGAAGAAGAGATGGATCGAAAGGTGAAGGAGGCACCAAGGGCATGGGATCTTGGAAAGGGAACTTCAAAACCACCATCATAATAAGCCAGTTATTGAGTTCTAAGCTTGGACCAAGCTTTGTGCTAAGTCTTTTATATCAATTATTTTACTGAAGTGGCACAACAACCCTAAAAGGCAGGTATTATAAGCCCCATTTGACAGTCCCTTCGGTCACGTGTTAAAGTGAGCAAGCTTTCGAAAAACAGCTTGACTCAAATCTGGCTGATGAGACTGCTCCTCTGTTAACCAAAATTCTATTTGCTGGAGTCCTGCGCAGACATCTCAGGATTTCCAGGAGCACAGTCCCTGTGTGAGCCAGCTGGCCCCAGTGGCAGCCAACATTCTTTGGGCTGCACACCCGTGATGGGAAGCTGGAGTCCAGCCCTCCGCACAGCTGGCTTGCGAGCAGCCCTCTATTTTCCTCCTGGAACTCCTTCTGTCTGCAGGTTTATGATGCTCAGGCCTTTTGTTAAATCTGGCTGGACTGTAAATGAGAATAATACTTTGCACTTCGACCAGGCCTGTGTCTAAAAGTTTTAAAGGACTTTACAAATTATGTCAACAAACCTCCGCCTCCCCCTGGTATAGATATTTCAACAATTTTGCAAATGAATAATCAACAACACAGACAGTCATCTGTTTGAGGCTTTTCATAATCACTTAATCAACTAACAAATGAAGCGTTGATTGCCTTTACTGAGGGAGCTGATGGCAGAACCATTCATTTCTAGATATACAAGCTTTAACAAAGCAACGTTCCCTTCGTTTACCACATCAAAATCTGCGGCTCTTATGTGGTACTATCAAGGCTATATTCACTTTTCACGCTGATTAAATAACTTGCACTGGGAGCAGGGAAAATAGCAACAGCTGTAGCCTAATGCCTATAACCTGGAAAGTTTCCTCCCATTATTAGCTTTGCATGAAAGTGAATATTTTAGTCTCGTTTTATGCACACATGGGTCAGGGATCTCTGCATGAAAACTTGGTCTTCACCATCAACTCCCAGAGTGTTAGGACTCTGGAGCTGAACTGCCTGAGTTTAAACCTCAACTCTATCACTTACCATCATTGTGTTTTGGGCAAATTAATTACTCAACCTCTCTATGCCTCAGTTTCCTCATCTGTAAATGGGGGTAATCAAACAGTTCCTACCTCATAGGTTTCTTGGTGAGGATTAAATGAGTTGATGTATCACAGTTGCTCAGAACAGTACCTGGCATACGGCAGGCTCTGTATAAGTGTTGGCTACAAATATAGTAATGAATATTAATGTCATAAATCTGTGCATGAGGTAAACCACACTGTAGCTTCAGTACTGTTCATTCTCTTTCCATATGATTCCAAGAAAGCATTTTATTTCTATGTGGATATTCTCATTTACAACTGAACCAGAGACAAAATCACTCACCCAAATGAAGAAATGCACACTCTGATGTTATTTGTATAGATTATCTTCTCAAAATCAAGATGTGATTTTACCTTCTGGAGAAAATGTTGTGATTCACCATAGTTTAATATACAATTTAAATGAATTTATTAATCTTCATTTATCTGTCCATTTGTTAGCTTAATAAATCTCTCTCTCTTCATTTCCTATATATCTTTTTCCTATTAAAATACCTTTTCCAATTTTCCAGACATTGCTTCCTTATGTTTTAACAGTCAGCTTTAAACCCGAATTTCATTTTCTCTGCTTCTCTTCTCAAAGTTCACCACTTTATGTTACCATCAACATTACATTTTCTCTTGACTGATCATGGCCTCATATTTGATAATCTTTCTCCCTTTTTACACTTCAATTCCCATATGCAGCCTCACAACCCCACTTCCTTCCCTTTCCCTTTCTTTCTTCACACTGTCTGGCTCCTTTCCACTGGATTTCTGTCCTACTTTGTTTCTCCACCAGGATTTTTCTCCCCAGAGAACTTTGACACAAATCCCTAAAATTTTGATTTCTATTAGCCATCAGTCCATACATCCCCCTATCCCATAAGACCCTGGGGAAAAAAAAAAGCCTTCATCTGGGCTTCCATTAGCTGTCTACACTCTGAGACCATCTTAGGGAAAATCGACATTTTAAGGACAATTTAAACAATAGCATAGCTCCTTCACTCTCCTAAATACAGCAGTGGGAATACTCCCATTTGGGCCTTATAAATCCCAAGCTTAACTGAGGAGTTTCCTTATTCATTTCAAATAGACACAGACAAGTACAGTAAATTCCTCAGAATGAAATGTGACTGACAGATAAATAGTACCCAAGAGGATGAACAAAAAAATCCTATGGACTCCACATATTCTAGCCAACCTATACAGCATTTTCTGAACAGTTCTAGAGCCATCAATGGGTCAGCACAGTTAGCAGAGCAGGCTGCCAGAGAGCCAGATGTTGCTGTTGGAAATACATCAGCAACACCTCGTGCACACAGCCATGGGTCTACAGAGGAAAGACTAGAGGGCAAATAAACTTTTATCCCTTTATTACAGTCATTCAAATGACAGTTGCTAGAAAATATTATCATGCTGGGCTTTTTTTTCTCCTTAGAGAACCTGCATTAGACTATGGAGATTAGAAGCAAAGAGATGTTAAACTCTTGATAAAATGGGAAAGAGACTGAAGCAGAAAGAGACCAACTTTCATTATGCAAGGAACATGCTTTTTGTTCCCTCCTAGAATGAAATACATCGTGTTCCATATTTGAGTTCAATAACGATGCAGAGCCAACGCAGCTCCAGTCTCCATTGGGAACGTTTTCCTTGGCATCGGTCTGCACATTTTGGATTAAACACTGTTCTCTCTGAACTGACAAAGAACTTAGGTAATGTCTTTTTTGTAAGAACTTTACAAATATATTGGCAATGAAGCTAATTGCACTTCGAAAGCTCCCTTTTTCTAGCAATCACAAAAAATTGACATTATACACAACTGGAAAGAACACCTTTGTGTTAAGGTTTATTTTATCCACTGTTAAGGTATATCCATCTGTTGAAACCATTTACCGGTACTTGGAAATACAAACTAGCATTTTAGATCATTTACTGAAGAAAGATGATGTGTCTGACTCAACACAAGAAGATTTGCCTCAAAGAGGGACTATGTATTGTGAAATTAGGTACTGCGAGCACAAACAGCAGTGAATTTCCCTTCAGGATGGCAGTGTTCTCTTTCCACCTTCCTTACTTGCCACTGTATCGGGTCTCTTTTCTTTGTTATTTGGTGGAAAATCTCCATAGATAATTGGAAGTGTCACTAAAAAGGAAGATTCCCCTCAGCACCCTCATGATGACTGCCACCATTATTACTACCTGCAGCATCCTCACTACAACTGTCTCCACCATCATCACAACAAGGCCACAGACACCTTCCCCATCACCGCCACCAGCACCACCACTATCACCACTGCCACCACTACATCATTACCATTACCACCACCATCACCATCCTCACTATCACCACCTCCACCCTCACCACTCCAACACTACCATCACTACCACCACCACCATCACTACTGCTACCACCAAGACCTTCTACATTACCATTGCCATCACTACACCCATATCAGCACCATCACTATCACCACCACCACCACCACCACCACCACAGCTTCCACCCTTCCCATCACCATCACCACCATGCTCTCTACCATCATCACCACCAAACATTTTTCAGGACTTTTTTTCTCCCTGTCCTTTTATTTTGTAGTTATATAATATGCTTCTACTGCCCAGTTCCAATTCCATTTTCTATAACGATCCGTCTCAGCCAGAAATGACTATGACTATCTATATCACTCTTAGCTGCTTTGTGTTAATGTTACAATATTACAAGTTTTTGGATATTTTTTCTTCACATATTTTTTTCTCTCATCTTCCCTTCATAGCATAATGACTTCCTTGCCCATAGTAGACATTCTACAGAAAGGTGATAAACAGTAAATGAATAAAATAGAAAAAATTCACTCTATGGTTCTCTTCCATTCTCCATCCCCTGTCAGAATGTGTAAAAGCAATCAAATGCTGAGACATTGAGTAATGGAAAGGAAACTGGGGATACGATTATACAAATACTAGGACTTTAGCAATCAAATAACCAAGACTTGGTTACTTTTATTCATATAACTTCTGGATCTTTCCCTTATTATCAAATTCTGTCAATCTCTAGCTGAAAAATCTCTGAAAAATGACAGATTAAAAAAACTGCTAACATGGGCCAGCCTGTGGCGCAGCTATTAAGTGCGCATGTTCCGCTTTGGCGGCCTGGGGTTCACTGGTTTGGATCCCGGGTTCAGGCATGGCACTGCTTGGCAATGCTGTGCTGTGGTAGGCATCCCACATATAAAGTAGAGGAAGATGGGCACAGATGTTGGCTCAGGGCCAGTCTTCGTCAGTGAAAAGAGGAGGATTGGCAGCAGTTAACTTAGGGCTAATCTTCCTCAAAAAAAACCCCAAAATTGAAAAAACACTGCTAACAGATAGGACAGTAAGAGTAGTGCAAATTGATGGCAACAAATTCTTACTCAGGCCTTAGCCTCTTGCCCTGGCAGAGACTTCCTCAGGGAAAGACAAGAATAGAATTATAATAACTCATGTTTATTCACATATCATATACCAGAAGACTCTGAGACAAATTAAAAGGTTTATTAGGAAAGTTGCAGATTTGTTTTTCTCAGGGAATCTCTATCTTTATTATTTATTTATTTATTCGTCCCTATATCTATTTTCATAAAACCTTTTCTTTGCATGCAATTTACATGGAAGCGGAAAGAATTTGATGATTTCTGACGCCCCTTGTTACCCCGATACAAGCCTAGGATTTTCTATCATTCGTGGACAGGATCTGTTTTTACAAATCCCTTAAAATATGAATCATAATTCTAGCTGCAGAAAAGAAACATTCCTGAAAGTACTTTATCTCAGCCATGGCCTCAAGGCTGCCCTTGCAAAGTTTGTGAAATCTAATGGGATTACAGGGGCAAGACGGAGAAAGACTGTCAGCATCTCTCACATGAGATAATAACAATAATTCTAAAAATGCTTTTGTCTTGTTGCAACAACTGTCATCAGAGAGGCTCACATTTTCCTCGAAGCAGCAGCATCTTTACAGACAGGAATCACTCCCAAGAGCGGGAGTATAGGGCAGAGGAGAAAGTTTATATGTTGCAGCCCAAATAGCTTAATCACCAGGGACGTATAGTTTGATGGTCGTCTGGTTTCAAGGATTAAGGAGGAGGTTATTTGTTCCACTGCCAACTCTTTCCTAATAAACTTCTCCAACTGGGGTTCATCTACTCATTATCTGTTCAAACTGTTAAGATTAATTTCTTAGCCTATGCAATCAGACAAAAAGTCTTGCGATGTGATTCTTGGTTAATGTTGTGCCAGAAACATCAGGATCTAATGAATGGAGTCCTGGCCTGAAAGCCAAACTGATCTGATTCTTTTGTCAAGTCCATCCCTGACGGGTTCAATCGGTATTCTTGATGAAACGGGCTTAGCAGTGAGTTCCTTAGATCTTCGAACAAGTAATTAAACTGCTCTGACCTGAAATTCCTTATCTCTAAAATGGAAGGATTCGTTATGTAATCATGAAGCTATAATCTCCCCATAGACCAAGCCGTCTCTGGTAGGGAAGGAAGAAACCTGGGAGTGAAACGTCTTTTCCATGCCACAGTACAGACAGTTCCTGACTTACAATGGTCCAAGTTACAATTTTTCAACTTTACCATGGTGAGAAGTGATATGCATTCAGCAGAAACCATACTTTGAATTTTGAATTTTGCTCTTTTCCTGGGCTGGTGATATGTGGTATGATATTCTTTCACAATACTGGGCAGGGCAGTGAGCCGCAGCTCCCAGCTCCCACGATCATCAGGGTAAACAACCAATACACTTATAAGCATTCTCTACCTACACAACCACTCTGTTTTTCACTTTCTGTGCACAGTATTCAATAAATTATGTGAGACATTCAACACTTTAGTATAAAATAGCCTTTGTGTTAGATGATTTTGCCAAACTGTAGGCTAATGTAAGTGTTCTGAACACGTTTAAGATAGGCTAGACTAAGCTATAATGTTTGGTAGATTAGTGTTTTAAATGCTTTTTCAAGTTACAATATTTTCAACTTATGATGGGTTTATCAGGATGTAACTCCATCGTAAGTCGAGGAAGATCTGTATGGTGAAGACACAATTAGCCTTTTGCCTCTACATGCATTTTGTTTACTCAACAAGTATTTATTGAGTTTCTACAATGTGCCTGGCATCATGCTAGGTACCAGGTATACAGTAGTGATCGAGCACAGATATATTTACTTGCCTTGTGAAACCTATAATCTGTGGGAGTGTGGGAGCCAAATATTAATAAAGTGACCATACAAACAAATGTATTGTCACCACTTTGATAAATACAAAGAAGAATAAAAAGATGACGGCAAGTGGGATTCGGGTACCCCTCCTGACTCACGTATAGTGGGGGTGGTCGAGGTGGAAGGGAATGGGAAAAAAAGAAAGGAATGGGAGAAAAAGTTTGCCATGGCTTGTGGAGGGTCTATGGCAGTCAAGTCACAGCCAATGCTGTGCCACCGGAGATGGATATGCAGAGGCACAAGTCTGCACTACAGCATAGCAGGAACTACTGAATCCATGTTCATGAATAGTGAGGCATGAAGTGCAGTCTAATTAGCAGACCTCTCAGAAAAGAGGTGTCTGCTGTGTCATCATGCAGCAAGTAGCATCACATAACCACAAGAAGTTGTCTGTGCGTGTCTAACACACCACTAAGTAGGACTAAAACCATAAGAATCTAGAACCAGGGGCTGGCCTGGTGGCTTAGTAGTTAAGCTCGTGTGCTCCACTTTGGCCGCCTAGAGTTCATGGGTTTGGATCCCAGGTACAGACCTACACACTGCTCTCAAGCCATGCTGTGGTGGCATCCCACATGCAAAATAGAGGAAGATTGGCACAGATGTTAGATCAGGGCCAATCTTTCTCAACAACAGCAAAAGAATCTAGAACCAATAGCAATCTGAGTTAGAACACCAAGGTTAGTTGCTGTTTCTCCTATTCTCTGTGTGATTTGTGGTGGGCAGAACATATGAAAAATAGCATTGCCTTTTCTAGAATTATCTTTATTCAGAATCTCATTTCCGGTTTTTCTTTGTAGTTCCGTACCATCTGAAGATGGTAAAACAGATGATGTTTATACAAAATTATGGTTTTTCTACTTTATCAAAAACCCATGATATAGACAACAAACGGCCATTGAGCTGAAATTCAGAAACCAGAGTCTGTTAAACCATCAACCTACTTGTCCCACTGTCCAGTGGGAGATGTAGACATGCGTGTGGGCTCCAGATCATGCATATCACTGAAAACTGGCTCCCCAAGTTTTGGGAAAGTTTTATTTGATTCGTAATCCCACAGATATTATTATGTCTGGATTTTACACCCCCACTTTCCTGTTCTCTCCCTCTCATCTGCCCTCCAAATGACCAATGACTTGTCCACCAACACATAGAGGGACAGAAATGCAAAAAGAGAAAGGCTAAGTGCCTTTCTGCCCTCATTTCAGAGGATCTGAAGTAATATCGTATCAGGAGCAAAAAGTTCTGTCTACCATCCTGACTCCTGTTGCATTGCCTCTAACTTAACTCTCTTTGTTCTTTCCCCGTTTAATGTCTGGCTTGACTCCTATCCAGTCCCAGCTCCCTCTACTCATGCTTTAATCCACCTCTTCTTGGCATGATTTCTGGCTGCAGCTGCCAAATCTAGCTCTGCTGCCCCTTGCTGAAGGTTGACTCTGCTTCCCTGGTGCCCACTGGCAGCTCCTTCACCCTCACCACGCCTGGCCCTTCTCTCTCCCTCCAACCCTTCTTCCCCTCCTTCACCCGATGCCGGACTTCAATCCACAGCAGTCCAACTCTTTTACACTTTTCAGAGATTCAAAAGGTATTTCTACTCCCTTGCTTCATAATTTTTTCTGCCTTTTTAAAAAGTTATATTGTTTATGGAAGAAAGATATTATTAAAACAACCAAAAAAGATATGAAACAGAACTGTAAAAATAACCCCAAATCATGCCACTTAGAATAAGGCAAGGTTTAATATATTGATGAACATTATCCAGACATCCCTCTTTCTGCATAAAGGCTCACCTGATTTATAATAACAATTCTACTTGTATGGGAGCCTGCAGAACAGAGTGATGCATAATCTGCATCCTTCACTGTCTGTCTGCCAGTAAATCAAGGTCCACAGCCGCCTGATAAATGGCTGCATAGACTTCTATTTTACGAGTGTGTGTGTGTGCGTGTGCACGTGTGTATGTGTGGCTATTTAATTACCAAAGGGCATTTGGATTGTTTGGGACTCTTCCACGTAGCCATCCAGGAAACTGTGGAAGGCAGAGCTGCTGCTTGCTGATCATTTTGGGTTCCCTCTTCTTCAGCAATTCCTTTGTATTCTAAAGCTGCACACTTGCTTATCTGGCTTCTCCCTGGAATGGAGCCTGTGGAAGGCAAAATCATGGCCCCACAAAGATGTCCAAGCCCTAAGCCCCCGCCCTGTGAATATGTTACCTTACATGGCAAAAGGGACTTGGCAGATGTGATTAAAGTGAGGATCTTGAGATGTCCCCATCTCATTTTAAGTACTCCCAAAATTGCTTATAAGGCAAAAAGGGAGGCAGGGGAGTCAGAGCCAGAGAAGAAAAGTGATGAGAGAAGCAGAGGTGGGAAAGAGAAAGAGAGAGGAATTTGGAGATGCTACCTTGCTAGCTTTGAAGGTGGAGAAAGGGACCATGAACCGAGCAGTGCAAGCTGCCTCCAGTAGCTGGACAAAGCAAGGAAACAGGTGCCCCCTGGAAGCTCCAGAAAAACATTCTGCTGATGCCTTGATTTTAGAACTTACGACCTTGAGATCTGTAAGATAATAAATTTGTGTTGTTTTCAACCCCCTGATTTTCTGGTAATTTGTTACAGCAGCAACAGGAAACCAACACAGAGCCAGTCTCCAATTTTCCCCTTAATACTCTCCTGAGACATTCAGTGAAATCATTATCACCCATTCTGGGGACTCTTGCACAAATGTAAAGAATTTGATAATAAGCCTGAAATTCTCCCTCACAAATAGTTTCTTGGAGTTCTACAGATCATTAACCTAAGAATAATCTTGACTTTGGGAAATGTTCTCTCCGAGAGGTCAGTGGGGAAAGAAGAGAGCACCAGCCTCTCCATTACATCAGGTGAAGTTACCAGGTCAGCCCATGGCAGACGTAACATCCCAGCCGCACTCACAGATAGGTGGCGGCAGTGGGGCCCCAGGTCTGCATGACTCCTACCTTCCCCACAGACCGCTGGAAAACTGGACCCAAACAGTGACTATGTTTGAACATTACAGTTCTCTTCAACATCTTGGTACAAATTAAAAACTTTTCACTGTTGGACTCCTCAGATGTCTTTTTTGATAGGGTAAAGTAAGAGTCGAAGGTCCAAACATTTGAAAGAGTAAAAGGAATTAGCAATCCTGGGACGAGCACTGGAGTAGATCAACTATAACTGTTGCCCATATAATCTGCTCCCAAAATTTAAGTAGATGAGACAAAACCATCACTCACCCTGTGAGGAGAGCTGCAATCTACCACACAGACAAGGACCACAAAGAACTATCGTATTACATCAGCTTCCAGGTTCTTCGGTGGCAAGCAAGTGATACAGATGCTGGCTAACTTAAGAAAACAGAGATTTTATTGCAAGGGTAAGAAGTAACTCTTGAAATCCACGGGGAACTGAAGATGGAGGCTTGGAAAGGTCAGCACCCAGGGCAGCTCTGGAGACCTAAGCAGCAGGAAGTAACAGACAGACTCATTAGGGCACTGCCCTTGGGATGGAAAAGCTACAAGATTTAAAGCTGTGTCCAGCCTTAGAAAGGTGGGGAGGGAAGACTGATTGACAATCCCCAAAATATGGTTCCCAAAGGGCAGAAACTATTTAATAACAATAATAGTAAATAGCTCCACAGTGTTTCGCCATGGCCAGGCACCATCTCAAGCACTGTACAGATGTTAGTTCATTCAATGGTCAGCAACCCTATAAGGCCGATTGGTTCTGTTCTTGAGCCCACTTTACTTAAGAGGAAACCGAGTTACTGAGAAGCGAAGTACCTTGACCAAGGTCATAGAGCTGGTAAATAGATAGCCACACCAGGATTTCAGTATAGGCAGTCTGATTCTAGAGACTAATACTTAACCGCAACATCATGAGGCCTCTCTGTTCATTTGCCAAGAGAAATTTTGGGTACTGATATCAGAAGACTATGGAATGGCTGTGGGTGGCAAAAAACCATTTTGGGAGCCAAACTATAATTAGCATTTATTGGGCATCAATGTACTATGTGTAATAAAGTAAAACATGAGAAGTTAAATATGGAGAGAAGGAACCCCTATCCTTGCACGGACAACACTTTTATAACATAAAGCAATTTATTCAGATGTGAACTCCACGAGTAGGAGAAATTTGATGTCTCGTTCAGTGCTATATTCTGAGCACCTAGAACATGGTCGAGGATCTGACTCACAGTCAGGTGCTCAATAAATATTTGTCGAATAAATGAATACAACAAATACATCTAAAAATATATTTAAATAATTTTTAAAACAGATTCAAATACAACAACCGTACAGTGTATCTGTGGGAGAGATGCTGAGTCAAGACATGAGAAGACAGTGGAAATCATGGGGAGCTTCCTAGAGTAGGAGGCTTTGGCCATCAGATGTTAGAGTTTGTGACAACTACCAGTATGTAAGTGGTAGAGCAACAAATATAACTAACACTCTTCATTACTAGTTCCTTTGGAGGGCTTTTCTAGTTCTCATTAAAGAGATTATTGCTTTCACAATGCTCTAAAGTGAGTTGTAAAGGATGTGAAAATAAATGCTTAACAGTGTTTTGAATGTGGTTAAAGAGTCTAAAGAGATTCCAAAATCTGAGCATTTTGATGGGAGAGGAAGATGATCAAAAAGAAGGAGATAGAGAGTATAAAAGGTACATTTTAAGATTTGATTATTTTTTGGGCGGTGAAGTGGGTTAATGTATAGGCAAGAGGTTAAAATTTTTACCTTTATAAAACTGGAGATAGAACTGAATATGTCTGACTTTTCAATAAGTTGAAAAATCAAAGACTGTACAAAAGGCTCCTGTGGAAGTAATGTCCCTTTATTTCTTTCTGGGATGCAAGGCTAACATTTAGCCAGTGTGCATGTCGGAGATATTCAGGCCATCCCAGCCTTCCAAGGCCAGTGTCTGTCTCAACTGGTAGGTGCCCATGCAGCACCGATTGTCAAATATTTTTGGAGAAAGCTCCCTGGTGGATGTTCAACACAGAGAAGGGGGTGGGACTGAAACCACAGTAAAGATGCTTCTCATGAAGAGGATACTGATTTATGGACAGAAAGCAGGGGCTGAAATAGATGCTTCTTCGGGTGACAGTTGTCTCCAAGGGCAAGTGCTAAAACTCATTGCATTTAAGTTTCATAGATTACTGAGAAGAGGACTCCCTCAGCGTGATCTCTATAATTATGAACTCCACCTACATTTTAAAAGTAGCCAGCAGCCAGACTAATGAGTTCAAACTAAAGAAAGTCTAAGGAATCTTTATGAGCAAAGAGTCAATCAAGATATACTCTCTATCAATCACAACCCAGAAAAGGGGTCTGAAACCACTGTGGAAATACTCTGAAAACGTGAGCGCATTATTCAGACGTGTAGTCTACATAATTAAAACGAGGAGACATACGGCAATCACTCCAGGAAGACTAAAACATTTAGGATGGGTAAATCAAAAAAAGCTGAGAGAGAATATGATCAAAATCTACAAAATCACCTACAGAACTGATAAACCATGGAACCTAGAGTAGTAGATGGTCACTAAACGCTTCTTAAGAGGGTAAATAAACTAAAGAATTCTAAGTGCTCATTATTTTGAGTTCCAAGTTTCTTTAAAATTTTGTATGTGCATATGAGAGAGAGATTTCACAGACTAGAGGATAAGCCCCTTGAAGATGGTGACAAATAACAATATTGTGTGGTCTCCCCATCATGACCATCTTGCTTCCTCAGTACAATCCACCTCTTAGATCCCCAGCCATTCAAACTCGAACCTCTAATTTCTAAAATAACTGCTAACAATGTGATCCACCAATCCAGGTTTAGTGGCCTTTATAGCGTTCATGGATAGCGACTGGACTTTCCTTACCTCCCCAGCATTTTCATGACAGAGACTGACTGGCTCGCAAAGCCTGAGATATTTACTATCTGGCCCTTCCCAGAAAAAGTTAGCCAACTCCTTTTGTAATTACTCTCCTCTGCCACTGTAGCATGAAAGCAGCCACAGACAATATGCAAACAGATGAGCATGCTGGGATTTGACCGGAAGGGAATTTTTTGTGGAGCCCTGATACGGAGGAAAAGAACCTGACCGTACTTCAGGAGTTCAAGGATATGAACCCGTAACACTGCATGGAGTAGTGAAATGTGCTCGGAGTCTGGAAGGAAGAGTAGGAGCTGGCAAAGCACAGCAGCAGCCTAGGGGAGGGCATTCCAGCAGGAGCAACAGCACAGAAACAGAGGTGAGAGAAGACGGGGGCAGTCAGCCACTTCAAGCCACACGGCATGGCTAGAATAGTCGTTGCATGTGGAGAGTGTTAACAGATGGGGCTGGAAGGTTAGCTCCACTCAGTCAGGACGAGTCTATTCTGTCCACCTCTTCCCTCAGTGCCTGGCACAAAGCCTGTCAGGGAGCAGGGGCTCCATCAACACTGGTTCACTCAGAATGAAAGATAGGCAGGGTTTAGATCAAGAAGTAACTCGAATTTTTGGTTTTTTAAGGACAAGAAAAAGAGAAAGCAACGAGTGCTACGTCACTGAAACATCAGGAGACGGCCACTTGTGACCTGCAACCATGGGCAATTTCTTCAACCCTTCTGGGTCTCTAAACCTTTATTTTCTTGAACGTAAAACTGCAAAGGTGACGCTTACCTCATGGTATTGTTGCGAGGATCAAATCCAGAGTTGTTTGAGGAAACTACCTGGTACAAGCCCTGGCACCTAGAGGCAGTGGTTATTGAGAGTCTGCGTTACTGCAGAGTTTGGCAGCATCTCAGTGTTTGATATTATATCTCATCTGGCAGGGAAAACTGAAACAGAGCTGAAGACTGTGATGGTGAAAGCAGCACGCCGAGATTCTGTTCTGGTTTCGGCCAGGATTGTTTGTTCAGTCCCAACAGCTAGCACGAGTCCTCCTTTGGGACCCTGAGAAATCACCAGCCACACGGTAACCAAACGGCGGGCAGAAACCCGAGCAGCCAGGAGGGAGGCAGAGGCGGCCTTTGTGGACAAAACATTTGTTCCCCTTAAAGAAATAGGATGTTTGAAAAGAAAACACACAATCTCGGAGAGGCAGACTCCGGCACGTACATTTCGGTTCCCACTCCCTCCAGATGGACCAGAGGATCAAGCCAGCTACATGATATATTCCTTTGCCAGGAACAAAACTCACAATAGGGAATGCTGTGTTCCCACACAAAATAATTTTGGTGTTCTATTGAACTAGAGTGGTTTCCAATTGCCATTTTCCAGAAGGCGAGCTACCCCTGAAGTTCTTGATGCACCTAAAAGTCATGAAATCCATAATCAACTTGTGGCTTGGGGTGTTGTTTACTGTGACCAAAAGAGTACCCTGGAGGTTTTTCAGGCTTTAGAAACGCAGAAGAAAATGAGTTGAATGGACTCCCTTGTGTTTTACACTTTTTAAACTGGTCTAGACTGGAATTGGGAAAATTGTCTGGCATGGGGATAATCTATAGCCAAACTTAACTCGATGGGCCTTACTCCATGGGGAGCCTGGAATAACACAGCTCGAAGAGGAGACAAATAACCATGGAGGCAAAGGCAAAACCCAAAAGCAGAGTTCATGAGGCCACAAAAGACTTCCTGGGTCATCTCATCCAGCCCCCTGCAAAGTTTCTCCTCTGTAAAGTCACTTTTCTTCAACAACCTGCTCCAGTTCTGCTGGGCATCTTGCTCCCCACTCAGTGAGCATTTCCTTCCCCCAGTGTTTGCCTCACTGACATCAGTGACACTAACCAAACTCACCAGTTTCCTATGTAAAATATAATTCTTGATCAAGAGTTGGCTTTCATGGCTCCCGTTGCAACTATTGCGAGATAATACATTGTATTTATCTTATAAATCTTCTCTTATCTATTTTTTGTCTTTCACTAAAAAGCGCAAAATGATTATTTACTTTGCATCACTATTTAAACAATATTTTCATCAATAATAAGAAATTTAGGAACTTAAGGATTTAGGAAATATTTAACATTCTTAAAATGTAAACCTATATATGCATACACATGTATAGATTTATAAAATTATGTTTTTATCTTTTATTTTATTTTCTATCTTTTTAAAGATCAGCACCTGAGCTAACATCTGTTGCCAATCTTCTGCTTTTTTTTTTCTTCCTCTTTTTCTTTCCCCAAAGCCCTCCAGTACAAAGTTGTATATTCTAGTTGTAGGTCCCTCTGGTTGTGCTCTGTGGGACACCACCTCAGTGTGGCTTGATGAGCGGTGCCATGCCCGAGCCCAGGATCCAAACCAATGAAACCCTGGGCTACGGAAGCAGAGCACGCAAACTTGACCACTGGGCCACGGGAGGGCCCCCTGAAATTGTTATATTTTTGAAAGATCAGAAGATACGTAACTTCTTTAGTTTTTTTATACTCACATGACCTTAGGAGTTGTATAGACCTTTGGTGTTTATTTTTGCCCTTTTTCGAAGCATCTTCTCTAGCTATACTGTGGATAGCTATATGCAATTGTATATCTGAAAGAAATTCTGCAACATTGAAGAAGAGTTCTCAATGCAATGTCTGTGAATAGAGCAGTGAGAGCAAAACAAAAATGACTTGCTTATATTAGTTATAAGTTAAATCGTTGTGGTAATAAATTGGCTATATGCAAGCCAGAACATCTGCACAATTTTCTTTCGGAGAATGGTTATGACTGTGAAGCATGAGTGACTCTCTGGCCCACTGCCTTCTCCACAGCCATTTACTTTTCTTTATGAATTATTCTTCCCCAGTTTTGTCTCATTATAAAGATTGTTCCCATTTGAGAGACAGTACAGCATCACGGTTAAATGCGGACACTAGAACTGGACTGCGTTCTGAATCCTGCTTTGCATCTCACCAGCTGTGTGTCCCTGCGCAGGTCTAACTCTCTGCGGCACAGCTGCCTCATTTGTAAGAAAATCCAGTCATTGTAATAACCTCATATTTGTGACATCCCTAAGAATTTCATGGTCCATAGTAAGAGTTCACTGAATCTCAGGTAGGATTTATTTTCCCTTCATCTCTTCTGCTACGTCCTTTTCCATGAAATCCTTCTTCTCCAAGTTTGTAAGAATTGACGTAGCAGTAATCTCAATATTATTGTAGTGTAGAAATACTATTATTCTATAGGCCAACACTTAGAGAGCCATTGCCCCAGTGTTTTGTGAAGATTTGGAAACCAGCACAATCACAACCAGGTGAAGCTGCCGTCATTACCCTGACGTTTTAACCAAAGAGAGACCGTCACAGAACAACGTCTGCCTTTGTAAAACTTCCACGTTTATTTGGTGAGATCACCGAAGCAGGTCTACCTGAAAATATAACACCAAAATTTCCTGTGGGATCTACATTTTACAGCGCTCAGTTCACACACACATACACATTACACTGAGACAAATATATGAACACTTACTACTGCAACAACTGAAATAATTAATCCTGCATTCATTTTAATCAGACAGTCAATAATATAAAAGAAACTTGTCTCAGTGAAGGACAGTAAATATCATCTTGTCAGTTCACAAACACACACTTTAATAGTGCTTGCAGATTCCTCAGTGTTTTCTAGAATTTTCTCCAAACATCAACAGGCTCAGTCCATGATCAGCCACTATTAGAGGTCATTGTCTTACTTGGCACATAACAGATTAACTTGCCCTATTAAAAATTGATATTCAGGGGCCGGCCTGGTGGCACAGCAGCTAAGCGTGCACATTCCACTTTGGCAGCCTGGGGTTTGCCAGTTCTGATCCCCGGTGCAGACATGGCACTGTTTAGCATGCCATGCTGTGGTAGGCGTCCCACGTGTAAAGTAGAGGAATATGAGCACGAATCTTAGCTCAGGGCCAGTCTTCCTCAGCAAAAAGTGGAGGATTGGCAGCAGATGTTAGCTCAGGGCTGATCTTTCTCAAAAAAAAAAACAAGTTCATATTCACACACATGTATAGGGTTTTGTATATGAAACATAGCTTTCAGTTTTCAGCATAAAATTCTAAAATGCTCACAAGATGGGACAATCCCTTGACTGTCCTGTGTTTTTCTATTTCTGTGTTACTCCCTCAAATGAGGGTCTTTTTTGTTGTGGTTTTCTCAAGTTTGAAATAACTCTTGCTTTTTTTATCTCTGTGTATGTGCCTCTTTCTTTCTCTCATTCTGTTATCCCATTTTTTTCAGTCATTGTATTTGCTATTATCTGTTCATTCATCGCTCTCTATTTTTAGTGCCATCTTGGTCACTGTTTCCCTTCTTTCTTTAAATAATTACTGAATAAAATCATAATTCTATATACTTCTTAAATGTGTTGAATTAAAATGTATTTCTTCATGGAACACTTCATGCCTTTAAAAAACCTTTTGATTTAGCTAATTTTATTTATTGAGATATCATGACATACGACATTATATTAGTTTCAGGTATGCAGCATAATGATTCCATATTTGTCTACACTGCGAAATGATCACCACCATAAGTCTAGTTAACATCCATCACCACACACAGTTACAATTTTTTTCTTGTGATGAGAACTTTTAAGATCTTAGTTAACAGTTTTAAAACTAAAGTTGAATTTTTACTTATAGGACACCAATATTTGTCTTTTCCGCTTGGACTCAGTGGCCATAAGAGACGCTTAGGATATTTTAGTATCCCATAAAATTTATATTTAATTAAATAATGTGTGACAACATGCTTTGGAAATCTTTACTTTGTACTTCTGAATGACTTATTATTCTTCCAAAGTACACATAACCAGTAAGTTAATGAATTATTTTCCCATTGGCAAACATTAGTTCTTTGTATTTTTTAATCTGTGAGCAAAAAGGCCTCAATAAGTATCCTTATATACATAGTATATCTTTTTTCAAATATAAAAGTTTCTTTGAAAGACAGATCTAATAAATAATGTTTCTGGTTTAAGGGGTATACACATTTTCAATATTGAAGTGAGAAATGCCTTTCTAAGATATACCTGTTTACATAAATATTAAAATTTTCTAAATAAAGAAAATACCATGAGGTATTGCAAAGAAAGTAAGCCTCTCTTCCTATTTCGTAAGAGTTTTGTCAGGAATGGGTGTTGGATTTCATTAGTTATTTTTACTTATCATCTGGGGAAATGATCTATTTTTTTCTTTATCATGATTACAATAAATTATATTAATATCATCCTATTTGTTGGCAATAGATTGCTGCTAGATAATGTTTGCCAATACTTTAAGATGTTTGCACAGACATTCAAAAAAGATCTGAGTCTTTAATCTTCCTTTTTTGTATCACCTTGCTCAGATTTTAGTATCATAGCTGTACTGACACTCTTCATAAAAATAATTCAGATCCTTTTGTGTTTTAGAATAGTTTAAATAAAGTGGGAGTTGTTCTGATGCTTTAGCGGAAAGGATTACTCTCTAAAAACATTCTCCATTTTCTCTTAGGTAATTTTTTTTTTTCCTGGGGAAGATTTGCCCAGAGCTAACATCTGTACCAATCTTCCTCTATTTTATATGTGAGCCGCTGTCACAGCATGGCCACTGATAGACAAGAGATGTAGGTTCATGCCCAGGAATCAAACCCAGGCCGTTGGAGTGGAGCATGCCAGCTTAACCACTAGGCCACTGGGGCTGGCCCTATTAGATAATTTTTATCGTTAAATTTCTGCCTTCTATGGAGGTTGGTTGTGGTTTCTTAGAAAAATCAACAATTTATTCTGGGTTTTCAAATTATTTGTATAGAGTTAAATAAAGGATTTTCTATTTCTCTATTCTTTCCCCATTTTATCTTCTAATTTTATACATACTTTCTTCCTTTTCTTCTTGGTTAGAGTCACTTCTGTCATATGTATCAATTTCTGTTTTATTTTTGTTAATTTTTAATTTTGACTACTTTGTATTTTTGTCAAACTTCAGAAATTTAATGCTTTATTAAGATGTTTAAAAATCTTTTCTTCACCACTAATTTAATTTTTTAAGTCTATGAATTTTCCTTCAAGCACTCTGCTTTTGTTTTTGTTTTTTGTTATTTTAAAGATATTGTGAAAGTCTGTTCTCAATTTAATAAAACTCAAAATGGCTTCAGGCAGACTTTTTACATGCACAAGTGGTGAGGCTTTGGATATTTTACTATTTATTTCTGGTTTTATTCCTTTAAGGGGAAAGAATATATTTGAATATATTCTATATGACTTCTACTATGTTACAATATATTGGTTATCTTTTAAAGTTTAATATATTATAAAATTTACAAATATTTCATAGGTGTTGCCATAGAAGAAATGTGTGTGTATACTTGTGTGCATGCATTCATTGTTTGAAAAAGAGAAAGAGATCTACCATATTAATTATTCAGTTCCTGAGCTATCCTGAATTGTTTTTGTCTTCCTAATCTGCTGAGAGATTTGTATTAAAGCCTCTAGATTTCAGTTGCCAATACTAATGTGTTTTATTAATCTCTCCTTGAAGAAGGGGTCCTTCATTTTCACTTTGCACCTGACTCAGCAAATAATGTAGCTGACCCTCATACCTTACAACATATCTTATTAAACTGGCTGCATACTTCAGAATGGAATTACTAGGTCATCAGGTAAGCATATGTTCAGCTCTAGTAGATACTACCAAACTATTTTCAACAGTTAAATGAATTTATAATTCCTTCTGCAATATATGAGAATTCCAGTTGCCAAATCTTACCAACTCTTTAAATTTTGCCTTTTTATTTTATTTATTCTGCTGAGCTGATTTGCATTTCTCTGATGAATAAGAAAGTTGAGCATCTTTTCATATTTAGTAGCAATTTGGATATGCTCTTTGGTGAAGTGCCAGATAAAGTTATTGTGCCAAATTTTCTATTGGGATGCTTTTCTTCTGTTTCTTTATTATTATTTATAGAAGTTTTTTATTTAGACTACAGTCTAAAATAATTTTTTTTAATTTTATAATTTTCCTGGTATTACTAGACACTTAAAACATCTTAACTCCATGTTCTCCTTTGCATTATCATGACAGCATTTTCATTCTATGTATTTTAAACTCCACAAAACACTACTATTACTATTATTGTTTTGTATGGTCCCTAAGCAATCAATATTCATTTCTCTTACACACCTATTTATTCTTTTGATCGTTCTTTATTCCGTTTTGCATTTTTTTATTTCTTTCTGTGATTATTTTCCTTCTGCCTGTAGAACTCCCTGTAATTTAGGTCTTCTAGAAACAAATTCTCTTGTTTTCTTCTGAGAATATCTTTGTTCATCTTCATTTTTGAAAGATATTTTTGCTGGGTATATAAACAAGAGCTGGAAGTTATTTTCTTCCAATACTTTAAGAATGTCACTTTGTTGTGCTCCGGCTTGTTTCATTTCTGCTACAAAGTCAGTGGGAAGTTTTAATGTTGCTTCTACTTCTAGGTGTCTTCTCTGAGAAGAGTCAATTCCTCCCCAAAACTCATAGCTTCTTGAACCCTGGTGATTTGTCACTCTTAGAACCCCACTCTTATCAAACATCTCGAAAAGGCAAATCTTTCTCAAAAGAACTGTCATATCAGCTGCTTAAGAAGATGCAATTTTCTCCATATCTTTGTACATGTTTCATCCCCTTTGAAATTAATCTCTTTTTCACTCTCCCTTTGCACATTTGAGGGACTCTCCTTTTCCTTAAATTTGAACAGCATTTTGGAATTGGTTAATGTTGGTTTTGTCTAGAACAAGGTAAGTGCTTTCATGTCCCAATATTATTGATTTTTAAATATCTAAGAAAATTTTAACTATATTATTGAATACTGATTCTATTCTATTTTGTGTTCTTTAATTTAAAAGATCATTCTTTATTTAATCTATGACCTCTAAAGTCTTCTCCTCTGTCTTAACTTCTCCCATATTCTGTCTGTCATTAATGCCTAATATGGATTTTTCATTAGCAGAATTTAATCTCTTTAGTCCTTTTTTATAACTGTATTTTATATTCCCTCTACAAATGGCCAAAAATTCTTACCTAAAACTTTATATATATAGTCTATTTTAGAGACTGGTTATATTATGTCTGAATTTTTCATTGTACTCTACAACTTTCTCAACAGATTGATACAATGTGATGTATGTACAGTTTTCCTCACACTTTCTTAATTTGCTAAACATTAGAGACCTAGTCTCATGAGACTCAATTTTTCTTAAATTTGGGTATAAATATACATAGTAAAATTCAGAGTTTTAACAAATGTATACATTTGTGTAAACAACACCCAAAATACAGAAGACTGTCTTGCCTCTAGAAAGTTCTCCTGTGCCCACCTTTCCAGTCAATTCCTTCCTTATCAGAAGCAACCATTATTCCGATTTCTGTCCCCATAGATTCATTTCTGCATGTTTTTGAACTTGGTATAAATGAAATCATGTTGTATGTACACTTTTGTATTTGGCTTCTTTCACTCAAAATGTTTTTGAGAGTCACTGATGTTGCTGTATTTATTCAACAGTAGTTCATTCTTCTTTGTTGCTGAGTAGTACTCAATTGTATGAGTACACATATTACAATTTGTCTTTCCACTTTCCTGCTGATGAGCATTTGGGTTGCTTTGGAGTTCGAATTAGATTTTATTGCTCTTGTGTAATATTTTTTCCATCACTTTGGGGAAGTAGAAATGTGTACTAAATTTTGGAATTTTTTTTTTGTTTTTGAGGAAGATTAGCCCTGAGCTAACATCTGCTGCCAATCCTACTCTTTTTGCTGAGGAAGACTGGCCCTGAGCTAACATCCATGCCCAACTTCCTCTACTTGATATGTGGGATGCCTACCATAGCATGGCTTGCCAAGTGGTGCCATGTCCACACACAAAATCCAAACCGGCAAACCCCAGGTAGCTGAAGCAGAACGTGTGCACTTAACTGCTGCGCCACCAGGCTGGCCCCTGGAATATTTGTAATCTTTCCATTTGCATAAGAAAGGTTTTCAGGTTTTCTTGTTTTGATAATTTCATTAAAATTTAATTTTAAAAAGTGACAGAGAATCTCCAGAAAATTCCCTCACTCTGTCATCTTATCTGAACAATTAGAGTCATATAAATCAAATATATCTTAAGTAAGCACTAAGGGCTTTAGAACTTGAAACTTTTGATGTAGTAAAAAGTGTTAGCTAAGAATAATTGAAACAAAATTGCAGAATTAACTGCATACAAGTATTATTTGGGCTATTTTTGAGTTTTATTGAGATATAATTTAGATTCAGTAAAATTCTCTGATAAGCACACAGTTTAGTGAATTTTGGTAATTGTGTTGAGGTATGTAACCATTGCTTAAATCCAGGTATAAAATAGATCCCTCACCCTAAAAGGTTTCCTTTTACCCCTTTGCAATCAACCTTATTCCCTGACCTCAGCCCCAGGCATCCACTGATATGCCTTCTGTAACTATAGTTCAGCTTTTTCTAGAATTTCATATAAATGGAATCATGCAATATGTAGTTATATTGTGTTTGTTATTTTTAATTTAGCATAATTTTTTTATAACTTTATTGTGGCATATTTTATATATCATAAAATTCACCCATTTCAAGTGTACAATTCAATGATTTTTAATAAATTTACCTAGTTGTGCAACCGTCACCATAAATCAGCTGTAGAAGATTTTCATCATCCCAATAATGTCCCTTGTGCCATTTTCTGTGCATCCCATTCCCATCCTGTTCCCCAAGCAGCCACTAATCTACTTTTTCTCTCTAAAGATTTGTCTTTTGTGGACATGTCATATAAATCAAGTCGTACAATATGTGGTCTCTTGTGTCTAGCTCCTTTCACTTAGCATATCATTTTTGAGATTCATCCATGCTGTTAATATTTTGCTCCTTTTTATCACTCATATTTCACTCATTTTATCAAAATGTGTAGTGTTACTTAATTTGCTTATCTATTCACCTTGTGACAGACATTTGGGTTGTTTCCAAGTTTGGGGCTATTATGAATAACACTCTCATAAACACTCACAAGCCCATTTGTGGAATATGTTTTCATTTCTTTTGGGTAAATACCTAGGAGTGAGATTGCTGGGCCATATGTTAAATATATGTATAACTTTATAATACACTGTTCTACTGGTTTCAAAAGGCCTGTACAATTTTGCATTGCTCAAGCAATGTATAAGAGCTCCAGTCTCCCCGTATCTTTACCAACACTTAGTATTGTCAGTCTTTAAACTTTAGCCATTTCAGAGGGTGTGCAATAGAATCTATATAGCTATAGATATATATATCTATATCAATGCAATCTCAATCAAAATCTTAGATGGCTTTTTAAAGGAATTAATAAGCTTATTATAAAATTTATATGAAAAGGCAAAAGAACCAGAAAAGCTAAAATAATCTTTAAAAAGAAGGACAAAGTTGAAGGACTTGCAGTATCTGATTTCAAGACTTACTATACAGATTTATCACAAGACAGTGTGGTGTTACCATAAGGAGAGACATGGATCAATGATGCAGAACAGAGAGCCAGGAAATACACCCACACTTACATAGTCATTGATTGTACAACATTAAAGATATTTGAATATTCATTCATTCAACAAATACTTATTGGGCATCTCCTATATGACAGGTACTGTAATAGGCATTGGGGATATTACCATTAACAAAGTATTCAAAAATCTCTGTCTTTATATAGCTTATATTCTGGTTGGGGGAGAAAAAATAAAATAAATCAGAAAAATACATAATATGTTAGATAATTATAAGTCCTTTGGGGAAAATAAAATGGAAAAGGAACATAGGAAGTGATAAAGATCTGTTTTAAATTTGTGGCCAGGGCAGCAGGAAGCCACCTATATAACATTCTAGGGGGAGGAAGCAGCATGTGCAGATTCCCTGAGGCAGGCCTTGAAGGAGCGAGGGCACTGAGAGCCAGCGAGGGACAGAGTCAGGAGCCTCAGCTCAGGGACATAGCCTGGGCCAGATCACACAGGATCTGGTAGGAATTGTATGCAATTTAGCTTTGACTGCCTCAGATAGGAAGTCATTGAAGGATTTGAGTGGAGAGGTGACATCATATGATTAAATGTTTTCAAAGAATTACTATGGCTGATGTAGTGAGAATGGAAGTCCGAGACAGAAGAAGGGAAGGCTAGGGGAAAGTAAGAAGTGTAGCTTAATCAAAGATTAATCTGGCAGTCACAAGAGATACCACAGAGAGATTGTAGAGTGAATATTAGAAAAAAAGATGTTAAAAGATATAGATAAACAGGAGCTAAAGAGAGAGAAGATAAACTGATCACAGTATTAAAAATAAAAAGAAAGAAAGAAACTAAAAGAGGATAAGAGAGAACTGATTTTCAAAAAGCAGAGTGAGATAATGTCAAATGCTTCAGAGAAGACAAGCAGAATGAGGGCGGGGAAAGACCACTGAATTTTAAGCATAAAAGGTTATCTGGTGAATTCCCATAGCACAGTCTGGGTACCATGGTGAGACTACAGTGGCTTTTGAACAAATGGAGACAAATGTGCAAACCACTTGCTTAAGAAATTTGCCAGTGGAAGGGAGGATTCTAGCACAAGTTAGAGGACAGTGGGGGAAAACGAAGGCTGATTTCAGGATAGCTAGACCACAAGGGTCTATAGGCTGAGGAGAAAGAGCCAGTGCGCTGGGAGTAACAGGATGACGGAGGGAAAGTAGGAGATTGGAAGAGTGTTGGAGGGAGTAGAGACAGGGGGATTTGCTAGGAACCAAGCTTCCTGGAATCTCCTGGCCAATTCCAGAAATTGCCTTGGAGGTGCAACATCTTTTCATCTATTTGCAGTGTTTGTTTTGTCCTCTAAAGAACTGCAATCACAAACACACCAACCCCACCCAGATTTCTCACATAAGTCTCCTCAACTAAGGTATCCCCATCTGCTTTACTCCTAACTGCAAGCTCTCAATGCTGCCTGGAAATCTAAATAGGATACAAAAATTTCAGGAAGGGGCAAGTCAGTCCTGTAGAGAGCATCCGTGAGATGCTGCCTGGCTGGGATTCGCTGTGTACAGGGCACTGCAGCATAGCGCTATGAAGAGTATTAGCCTGGTGCTGTTTGAACATCTCATCTGCGAGCCATTGGAGGTGCTATTTTGCTCCCTGATACACAACATCTGGGCCTTGCCATGAGGGCCAGCCTGGTTTCTAAGTAGGAGTTAGGCAGGAACAGCTGAGTGAGACTTGGGAATTTTACCCCCCACATACACATCCTTCTTTAATTTTTCCTTAAAAGGCTCACACCCAGTTTCATTTTCACACACAAAGAACTCCTTTGTATTTCATTATGACCAAGTCACAAAAGTAAATGTTTTCCTTTAAAAAGAAAGTGGGTGTGGATGATGGTCACTTGGGTGGAATGTGAATAAAGACTTTCCCCCCAGCAAGCTCAACTCCAAAGGAAAAGGGAATTACGTTGAACTCCCCATTTGGCAACAATGCTTTCATTTTAGTTATTTGTTTGTTATTTTGTATTTTTCTGATCTGTTAGGAATTTGGGAAATATTTTAAATTTAACCATGTTGGGTAGAAAGAATTCTTAAGTCTCTGAAGTGAGTTATACAGCTGAATAGAAGCAAATTATTCTCCATTCTCCTTTATTTCAAAAGTGGATGCTCAACTGAAAATTTCAAGTATGTTTTAACATCACTATAGTATGCGGGATGCATTTTCTACATGGGAATGAGAAGGGAGTAACCGACGCATATACAGCTCAAAGGGACCAAGGCCAGTCAGTTTATATTACTAAAACACACGCTTTGGCTTCCTTTCTACCACTACACTTTTCTGGCTGACCACATGAATCATTGGGACGCTGTTTTTGCAAATTTTAAAGCAGATAAATATTTGGAGCGTGCTAATTCAAAGTGTACTTTCTACGTTCTTCAACCTTCCCAACAATATATCCCCATTCCAAATGTTTCCGTTTTCTCTGAAGGCCTCATGCTCCCCGCTCAGTCTTTCCTTCCATCAAAACCTCTTTTTGGAAAAGGATCTTAAGAATATTAATGTATTGATAATCAATACATCTTTAGGTCTTACCTGTCAGCATATTCTATGTTGAAAATGGAAACAACAAGGTAAGGCAAAGGAATAAAGCTTTAAGCAATTTCAGATGACAACCAGCACAAGCTTTCCTTTCTTGAGGAAAGAAGACTTTCTAGTACCTTTGACAAGATACATCAGCATCTTCTTATTCTGACCAGCCTTAAAATGGGAAGACTCATAGACAGGCATTTCCATTTGAAAAAAAAAGTCATTAATTCAACAAATATTTATTGAACATTTTATTCCTGTTACTTTTACTTTTTTTCCCCTGAGGCCTACATTTTATATCATGACCCAGCACACACGTACATACTCCGTCTTTGGAAACAATATTTTCATTAAAAAGTACTTACCTCACCCTGTGCAATGTACTCTGATATTTTCTATTGTATTGACGTTTTTAAGGCTCATCATATCTCACAAAACAGATTTTATGACGCAGTTTTAAAAAGCAATATGGAATGTTTGGACCCTGTATTTGGCACTGAGGATGTGCCTACTTTCAACCTTCGCTGTGGTTGCAGTCCAAAGTGGGAGATGTTCTAGAAGTAAACAATTAATTATAATTTGTCATATAGTCTATGAAGGTAACCAAGACGGAACTCTGATAAAATCAGGAGACGTAATTTGGAAAGGGCCGTCAGAGAAGACCTCTTTGAAGAGGGAAGTAAGCTGAGACCCAAAGGGCAGGGGGAACAGCATTCCAGGGAGGGGCGACCACATTCCAGGAGGCTGGAAGGAGCCTTTTGAAGAATTGGCAGGAGGCCAGTGTGTCTCCCTGTGGTGAGAAGAGAGGAGGTTAGGAAATGAGGTTGGAAAGAGAGGCAGGGATGTCGCACACAAGGGTTTGTAGGCAATACTGAAGAGTATTTCGATTTAATTCTAAGTGCAGTGGGTAACCCCTCCATGATTTTGAATTGTGCTAAATCAGGCTATGCAGCTAAAGCGATCTAAATCATAGTTTGACCTCCATTGTTGAAGATTCCATACTGCATTTTCAGAAACTTCCCAACTTCCAGAAGAACTGATTGGCTCTCCAATGATTCTGGAGGCAGCATGTACAAGAGGAGCTCGTGCAGCCAATGAATAAACGGAAGAATTCCCTTTAGGAAGGGAAGTGACAATAGTGGCAAAATATATATATATTGTCCACAGAAATTCAAGTGCATTTGAGAACGTTCCATTCTAAGGCACAGTTGTTTTTTTTAAATAGCTGCTTAAAATTGTTTATATCAAATCCTTCCAATGTGGCGCATAGTTTGCTACTTGCAAATTCCCAACCCCAACCTGTATGTGGACAGCTGTGCCTAAAAAAAGAGGTGAAAGATTACATTTGCCAGTTCTCTTGGTATTCCCATTTTACGGCTTTTGTGGGAATGTGGTTCAAGCTTGCCTGCTATTTTATTTAATACGCCTCCTTGTAAATTCCAGCTGTTGACCATGTAATTAATCCCTGTATGGAAAAAATATTGGCATTTGTTCCTGCAATACCTGAGCTTCATCCTAACAGAATTATATTCGTCACAGCCCTTTCCATTATTCTACAGTTGTTCTTCAGAACCGTTACGTACAACACGATATACACCAGGACTCTGCTCCCAACTTCTGCATAGTTATTCAACCATGACTTTCATTTATTCTTTTTGGTTGCTAGTCACTGAAATCAAGGATGTTAAATAACAAGCATCTTCTATGTTACTCCTAGAAAAGGTTACTCCTTAACTTGTTAATTTATTGTAGAGTATGGTCACTAGAATAAGCATGGGGATAAATCTTGGTAACTATAACCAATAGATAACCTTTCATATTTATCCTTGGCCACAGGATTCTCTTGCTAAGTCTTTTTTAGCTTTCCATGCTACATCTTACCTTTTTTAGTCATTCAGTCTTTGTGGTCTCTTCTTTCAATAGCTATATAGAAATTTGTTTTTCTTTATTACACCAAAATAAAAATGGCTGAGCATTTCAAGCACCACCCTACAAGAGTATGGCATTTGCCTTTTTTATAGGGAGCCAAGTTTTAAGATAAAGAGAAAATTCACCTGTTTTTCGTCCAGAAGTTGAGCTGACAAAGTTCCGTACAGTCTGTCTGTCCCTGACATGTCATTTTGTAATTAGATCTTATACTACACATTTATAAGGCCAGCTCTGTTTATTATAACATTGTGTCTGGAATAAGGATAACACCTACATTATTGGTATAGATTTGATGGCAAAATAAATCCTCAAACATTTTCAAAAATTCACATTTGCATAGGGAAATAGCTTTGCAGCAATGTCTGGAAATCAGTTTTTCTAAAAAGCCCAAAGAAGAAAGAATGAATTTTTTTTAATTATTACTATCTGGAAATTTACCCTAGGATCTGGCAAATACATATACTAATGAGGAACAGCTGGATTTGGGGCAAAATTATGAAAGTAAATCACACGTTTGACTGGTCGTGTTTTCTTTAGGATAGAGATCAAGAAGATACATTGCCAACCCAAATGTGGATGGATTTTAATATGTTTTTGTAATATATAAAGTTAAAGACTGCTTTGTAAAAGCTTACAATTATTTATCAAATTAAATCTATTTGTCAAATGGGAACAAACTTGAAGTGAATATAAATTCTTGATTGGAAGAGAAAGTAGAAAATTCTATGTAGTCCACCTGAGTGCAAAGTTTTAAGGAGAAAGATGTTGATGAAAATTTCTTGAGGATTTCTTCGTTTGTCATTTTCTCTAGGATATTTTAAGGTCCACACAATGCCTTTGTTAGCTGTAACACAATCACATAAAAGAAGCACTTATCAGTGTAAGAATAAATTTCTTTCTTCAACTAATATTCTTTGGTAATTTACTATACTTAAAGTCACGGGACATATAAAAGTAAATTAGACAGGGAATATGTTCTAAAAGAGTGTCTGTTTTGGTAGGGAAAATATGAATTATTTAATAACAGATGATGAATTAATTAAATCTATACACTATAGTGTATGTCTTATGAATGAAGGAATATTATCATCTTCAAAAGATTCCTTTAGTGGTTTTACAGAATTATTAGAAATATGTACATCAATGTTGATATATGTTAAAAACTATTCTTCCTGACACTGTTATAGCGTCTTTGTATTATGAATTGTTTTACATTTTTCAGATTGAAATAGGACTAAAATTTTACAAGCATTTTTCTTCAACATATAAGTATATAAAATTATAATCATTTTAATGTATTTTAAACTCTGAAAACAAGTTAGTGCAGGTGAAGTTAGTGCAGGTGTAGAAACTGGCCGTCTGGAGGACAGCTTTAGAACAAAGTCTATCCCAAACGTCAGCTCATCTGTAGAGAAGCCCGTCAACATTCTTAACCATAGTGAAGGCATGGCCCATGGGGCAGAAGGCCAGCTTAAGCAAGGCTTTGGTGTACAGACTTTTTCAAGGTTTATCTAACCAAGATGTATGTGTAAAATTATTAATGTAAGTATGTCTACTGCACACTCTTGCTGATTCCATAATAGGTTACTACTCTCTCTCAATCTCAGAGAGAATCGCTGCTCCACATCCCTGCCTTCTCCCCTTCTGCAAACAAACAGTAGGCGGAGAGTCCACAGTGCAGGCTGACTCTTACCCCT
This sequence comes from Equus quagga, assembly GCF_021613505.1. NCBI lineage: Eukaryota > Metazoa > Chordata > Mammalia > Perissodactyla > Equidae > Equus > Equus quagga. Next base: position 87,938,592 of record NC_060273.1, read on the forward strand.
ACAGTATTCCTCATTTTACAGCATCTGGGTTGAAAGTTACTTAAATAGGAGTTTATTTACTTTTATATAAACATGGAAAAAATAATCTTCTCTTATTTAAAAAAAAACCTAGAAAATTATTTTCTCTACTGCAAATTAATAATTACTGGTGTCTGGGGTTGAATACCCGACTCTTGACTCTCACATCCCTACTGGGCCAGTTGAATCCTCTATCGATCCACAAGTATCAGCTCCAGGACTAATGTTCCTGTGCATTGGGCAGAAGGAGGAAATGAGCCTCTGGATGACCTCTAGAACCATCATCTCTCACCTCTACACCCGGCATTGCTCCCTTTGCTTGTAAGCAATCTGCCAGTAATGAGCAGATATTCGTCTTCTTCCAAATTAGAATGGCTTGCCATGAAAAGAATGTTACACTGGGTGGTTGGTTGAAGCTGAAACCCTTTTTAAAAAAAAGTGGAACTATAATTATGTACATTAAATTGTAGTGTGGTTTGTGATAAAATGCTTTCTGAATAACACAGCTAATTCATAATGGAATTTTGGGAACACAATTCAAAATAATACCCATGGAGATGTTTTTCTTCACCTAACAAAGAGCCTGTGTTAGGTTGCTTGTGATCTGATTAGAGTCAAGCAAGATGACAGCTGCAGTGTATCATAGTTTGCTCTTCTTCAATGCCACAGTTATAGCCAAGGGCACAACATCTTCCCAATAAGTCATACCAAGGGCAACTGCTCGCCCTACTTCCCCAAACTCAACCTGCCTCTCATGCTTCTGGGGGAGAGAGGCTGCAGGGGAACTACGTTTAACCACTTCATACTTTTCCTTCTATTCCAGTCTGCTCCTCTAAGACCAATTACCCCTGGAAGGGCAAAGTCTTCCAATTTTATATTGATTAGAAGTGGATTGGGCTTGAAGTAGTTGTGCACTGATGAAATTTTAATCATCACCCACATATGTACATACTATCCACCCACATTCAATTTTCTGCTGTCAAATGGAAATGGAAAAGTAATGTTAATGTTTTAATTTTCTTAAAAGTAAAGCAGATACATGCATCTGCTTTCTATGCAGTAGAATTTTGATCTGATGAAACCATAAAAGTCAAAAACTGTTGGGGAGAAAACTCACATAATTAGTGTTCTGACTTTAATACCATCATTTTCTTGATTCTATGTCCAATTCCAGAAATCCCTGCCAAAACTTTGTGACTCATGTTTATTTATCTGATACTGTTTGTAGCTGAATCTACATCATTCCAACCTCATAGCTATTCTACTACCTGTTAAGAGATGTTTCCTAACCATCTTTAAAAATTTCTCCATGCATTATTTAGTCCTTAGGCACCAAAATATAGTATATAAATAATCTTCCAAAATGAGAAAGACATAATGAAATTGGTTAAATACAAATAATCAGAAGAAATAATTCACAAGTGGGAAGGGAAATAACAATGTGAGGCATAGGATATGAACCTCAGGGTTTAGGTGAGTAAATTTTTAAAAGACTATTGTTCAAAAGATGAGCATGTATAGTTTTGGTAAGGGAAAAAAGAAGGCAACGAGAGTAGGTACTTTCTCACTTGGGAATTCTGAGGAAATACAGGAAAAGCATTAAAAATTCTGGAAATTTGAAGGAATGCTCCAGTTGTACAGTTGAGAGGTGAGGTTGGGGGGATAGAAAGGGAACTGAGAAGTCAGAGTCCCCAGGGACTTGAGCTTTCCAATTTTGCTGTGTTTTCATCTGGAATACATTATTCCAAGATCCTTCCACACTAAATCCTGAATCCCCTTTCTGAGCTTTAAACTATATCTGCTTTATACTAAGAAAACTACTGTAAAGTTTTCAATTAATTGTAAAGAACTATAGTTTTATGTTACTTGGAGAAATAGTTTTTTATTGAAGACAGACAAGTAAAAAGTCTAGAAAATATCTAAGACACACATATGCAGAAATAATGTATGAACGTTGAGAGGAAAGTGAACAAATTGATTGGATGGAATGCCAAGATCATGGAAGACATTTTCAGTTCTATTAGTGTTATTCCATGGATTTTAGGCAATAAATCAGAATTTTTAAAATGAACTCTCTAAAATATTATTTCCATGCCACTACTGGCTACTTTTTTAACTCAGTCTTTGAAAATATCTTCTTAACCCATCTATTTCCCTCCATCTCCACAGGCTACCCAGGGCTTCGCTACTATCCTTGCTTTCCTGAAGGGCTGCAGCGTCCTCATCGGTCTCTACCATCCACTCTAATTCCTTGCAATTTTTGTCCACACTTTAACCAGAATGAATTTGTCAAAACAGAACAACAACAACAAAAATGTTATCCTGTTGTCAGTGATATCCTACTGATCTTAAAATAGAGCAAAATTCTTCACATGGCCTCCCATACTCAGTTCTGGCCTTGTTCCCTGCTCCTCACCCCTCCGTTGTTACACTGCTGCAATCACTCTGGCCCCGCGACTTTCTCTCCCTCCCTGCTCAGACCTCCCCCACCGTCTGAGGAACACTTTCCACCTCTGCCGCTTCTCATCACATTAACTCTCTTTCACATGTCTGGTATTTTTGCCATAAGCATCTTTGCCAGAGACATCTTTGCCGCAAACATTTCTGCCACAGACATAACTAACTGCCTGTAAAGCAATTTTTCCATAAAAGATAAAATAACAAAAAATAAAATAATAGAGGGACATTCAAAAGGACATAATGAAACACCCAGTACATATCTGGACTACATTTAGACATTTCATCGTATGCCCAGTCCTTAGGTTTCACCAAATCATCTAAGCCAGATTCTGTGCCAAGTACCAAAGTTCTGTCCATGTCATGTTCTCTACTATCAAATAGCAAAAAGCTCTCACCATATTCAAGAAAGTCATACTCATCAGAAATCATGTACCCATTTCTTCTTTGGGAGAGGAGAGGAGGAGCTTGATTCTTTTGCCTCCAGCTTCTAAAACTGTGCGGTAAGTCTGGTAAAGACGACATTAGAGAACAAGCTGTTGTATCTAAATTAGCTGAAGAATCGATAACTAGTGCTCTCTACGACTGTTGTGAATGACTAGCCACCTCTTTTAGATTTGCTGTGGCTTGGTAAACTTTTGGTTTTGATGGGTGGGAGGGATGACTGTGCTCATGGAAGGATTTGCTAACTGATATGTTACCATTTTCTAGTATAGTATGCAATCTGTCTTTACACTCTCTTATTTCACACTTCCAGTGAGTTTTATCACCATAAACTGTCAAACCATACTGTCAACCAGTTATTTTATCTTTTCCAGCATAAATGCTTGCTGCAAAGATGCTTACGGCAAGCGTACCTAGAACCCTCGCTCATTTGTCAGATCTTAATTCAAATACCACTTTCCCTCAGGGAAGCACTTCCTGACCACCTCTCACACGAGATCAGAAACCCTTGTAGGACCTCATATCTCCCTGTTTTTTTCCTTGATACATACCCCAGTTTGTCCTTGTATTTCCATTTGTGTGATTATTTTCATGTTCTCTCTTTTTCAATAGATTGTAGGGTCCATAAAGGCAGAGACTCTGTCTTATTCACAATTTATATCCCCAAGATCTAAAACAGCACCTGATATTTAGTAAAAAATGTTGAACAAATGAATAGAAAGAACAGACTTATGACTGTCAAGTGAATATCACTAATATAAACATTTTTAAAATACCCCCTTTCATTCAATGACTACGCATTGCTTAATATTGATATAACATAGAGAAATTTCAGGTTTTATTTGAAAATATATATATATAACCAATGAAGGGTATTTTTTGGTTAAATTTATTGATTCCAAAGCACGGTCCTTCTTAAAGTGAGTTTAAAAAAAACCTTCACGAAATTCTTGATTTGGGATAAACACAAGCTTGGTTGAAAATTCACTTAGTAGTCTAACTCTTTCTCAACCTAAGGTCTTAATTTAAATGTTAGTTCTGCTGGAGAAATTTTCTGGGTCCCTCTGCTAAGATAAGTTCCCTTCTCATGTAAGATCAAGATTGATATTCCCTGTGGGCAAGTGAGTCTTCACATGTGGGTCAGGAACAAAGTCTCCTTCCACTTTGAGCATCCACCATCCTCTGGGCCTCGTGGTCGTTTACGTGCTATCAGTCAATAGACAAAGACAGCTTGGAGAAAGTATACCTGCTTCTTAAATGACACATAGTTCTTCCTTTATTTCCACTGGTGTGAAACTGTTACATGGCCATACCCTACTAGAAGGAAGACTGGGAATATAGTCTAGCTGTGTACCCAGGAAGAAGGAGAAATTGGGAGGAATCCCAAGAAGTATCTGCCAGTCTGAGTCTTAGCCATCTAACCTTTATTAAAAGACCACTAAGATCTGTGTTCACTCTGTACCATGGAATCATTCTGGTATTTCTGTTTAAAACTGTTCAATCATGGTGACATCAAGGCAGTTCCAGTGGGAGTTAAATCTGGAATTAATGCCCCTAGGTTTCAGCAAATCCGTATCAAGCTTAACTACTTTAACCTTCAAATGAGTTGAGAGTCACCACATCATCTACTTCCTAGACCAGGGTGTGGCAGCTGCTACAGAGCACTGTGAGAGCTAAGATTTCCAACAGTGACTGTTAGCCACTCTGCCACACCACTGCCTGCCTACCCAAGCTGCTGCACGGAGGAGAAGGCCTCTGCATGGACACCAACAACAGCAAGGAAGCACGTAGGATTTCTAGCACTCAGATTGCTAGATAGGGTTTGGGAGGAGAGCCAAATAATGACTCTGAATCAGGAGAAGTGAAATAAAAAGAAGGTACGTCCTTACACTGTTTGTGGCACGGAGACAGAGGGGCCTCCTTAAAGGCCTCTCCAACTCTGCCCGTCGCAATTGCCGTGTCCTTACCTTGACTCTAGGTATTTTTTAAGGATTTTTCTTATAGTTAGGTTGAAAGACATTATAATCGTCTTTTCCTATAAACAAAGAAAATACACAATAAAAAAGCAAAATATTTATAGACTTATAAATCATAAATTAGAAAAATCTAAAATTATCATTTAAATAAGCAAACTGTCTTCTCCCCCATACCCATTTCACCTTCTAGAGATATAATCTCCATTGATCACTTTATCCTACCAATTATCTAAGCAAGAAACAAAGAAAGAAATATCTTACTCTTGAGTCAACTGTATCCAGTCCATCACCATGTGATGTTTAGCTTGTACTCTACGCTTCTTTACGGATTGCCTTCTCTTTACCACATTGCCTAGCACAGAGCCCATCAGATTGCTCAGCAGAAGTTCTGCACACAAAGACTCATCTGACCACCACATCCCATTTCTTCGAGCTCACCACTTCTCTGCACTCTCCTAATGCTTTAAACACACCTCCATATTATATGTGACTTTCCCAAGTCCATCATAGTCCTCATCTATATAATGGACATTATAATAGGATTTAAGTCATTGTTGTTTTTTTTTTTTTTGAGGAAGATTAGCCCTGAGCTAAATGCACCACCGGTCCTCCTCTTTTTGCTGAGGAAGACTGGCCCAGAGCTAACATCTGTGCCCATCTTCCTCTACTTTACATGGGGGATGCCTGCCACAGCATGGCTTGACAAGCAGTGCATAGATCCACACCTGGGATCCGAACCAGTGAACGCCAGGCTGCCAAAGTGGAACGTGCAAACTTAGCCAGGGCACCACCAGGCCAGCGCCAGTCATTGGGTTATTATAAATATTAAATGAGAGTACTTGAAAAGTTCTTATCACTTTGTCTTGTAATTATTTCTTATGTGCTTCAGTCTCCGCAACACTTTGGTTTTTAGTTTGTCAAAAGTGGAAGTTATATTATTTTCATCTTTGTATCCCAGGAGGCTGCCTCATTGCCTGACACAGAAAAAGCTCTCGACAAAGGTGCTGAATAAACAGATTAATACTAATGGTGTGAAATCTGATCACACTCATAAATAAGTATTGAAAATTCCATAAACCTCTTACTTATAAACATAATCAGACATTGGTCACTTTTTTAAATTTCTTCATTTTTTCTTTCCTTTAAAAAATACCAAAAGGAAACCAACATTTGTTGTAACTGCATAGAATACCACAGATGTCAGGAAATGTCTAAGTTAGAATTGTTATAATAAACTCAAGTTCACCCACATTGCACATAATGTCTATTAAGGTAGCCTTTTTAATAGTGTAGCTAGTAATCACAAAAATTATATATTTGCAGTGTGGGTGAAGTATAGTTATTATGAGGGCTTTACCTCAGGGATCACTGGACTTCTTTTCCTTTTTGGATGGCATTATTTCTGCACATTAGTAAAACATTTCATAAATTTTCAAGTAACTTCTCTAAGAAAAAGCAATTTAAATTTCAGGATAGAGTCTATTGGAGAGAGACAAATGTATTCCTCCACCTCAATCACAGGTGTAGATCTCTCAGGAATATTCAAATCAGTCAAGGAGGGCTCCTTGGCTGAAGAGCTCAAAGCCTGTGCAATGTGCAAAACCTCAGGACTATTGTTAAAATTCCAGGCAAACTAGAAATTATTGAGCCAGAAATGACACAATTGTGTACAGACCTCCAAACCAGTGGTTCTTCCCTAGAGCACTTTTAATCATTTTAGGAGAAAATAGTTGTATTTTAAAAAGCTTAAAACTTGAAATTGAGCAGAGTGTTAGGGAAAAAGGCTGACAAATTGACCTTGCAAAGTGAACTCCTCACCTGCTAGTGACCACCGCAGGCAAGGCTTCCAGAAAGCTTTTAAGTCTATAAACTGAAAAACCTGGAATCATAGGTACCAGGAATATGCAGTGCCTTAAGTAAAGATCAGTTTTATATGATTGTTATTTTTAGATTTGAATCAGAAAAGCCTCTGTTTTCAAGCAGTTAGGAACTTCAAGAACTGAGATATGAATACTCAGACTGACCATCTTAGTTCAAACATAATAAAAACAGGCTCAGGATCCCAGTAAAAGTGCTGAGGGAATTTTTTTCTTCTGGAACTTGAAATTTTTATTCTAAAGTTTATATGGAAAAATAAACAATAAACAGTATCCAGGAAAACTATGAAAAAGAACAACAAGGGACTATCCCAAATAGACACTAAGACATACTATAAAATATCAATAATTCAAATGACATCGTACTGAGTATGAATAACCAGGTAGATCAATGGAACAGGGCAAAAATTCTAGAAATAGACTCAAATACATATTAGAAATAAGAATATGATAAATCAAGCTTTCATACCAATGGGCTGTTAACGCACTTTTTTTTTTTTTTTTGAGGAAGATTAGCCCTGAGCTAACATCTGCTGCCAATCCTCCTCTTTTTGCTCAGGAAGACTGGCCCTGAGCTAACATCCTTGCCTG